>NW_027186315.1:4495322-4501591 GCF_028583685.1 Petaurus breviceps papuanus | reverse complement strand
AGAGAGAGAGAGAGAGAGAGAGAGAGAGAGAGAGAGAGAGAGAGAGAGAGAGAGAGAGAGAGAGAGAGAGAGAGACTTAAGAACATTCATGAAGAGTAAAAACTAAGAACATGCCATTATATTAAGAGATAATGGGTAACTTTGGAGAAAGCAATTTCTATAAAGTCAGAAGAATGCAAAACACCAGAATATAGAGGGTTGAGAAAAATCACTAGAGAAAAGTGGAGCAAATACATTCTTCAAGGGGTCTAGCTGAGAATGAAATATGAACAGTGAAATGATAGAGGACTAGTAGGATCAGTGGAGTGAATGATTTTGTTTGTGTGTGTGTTTCTTTGAAAGAATGGGGAAATAATACTGGCAATGTTTGTAGGTATTAAGGAGAGATGAGATGAAAGATTAAAGAAAGAGGATAAAAGTGATACCATATGACCCTGAACAAAGCAACTAAGTCCCTCTAAGACCCATTTTTCTCATTCTCAAAATGGGGGTAATGAATATAATAATATCCACATTACCTGAATCACAGGATAATTGTGAAACCAGATAAGTTAATGTACATAAAAAACTACATTTATGTCAGAAATTTGTATTACTGCATCTGATTGATTTCGTATGAATTCTGTTCTTCTAGGCACTGTATTCTCAGACATTAAAAATATAAAGCCTCGGGGCAGCCAGGTAGCACAGAGAGTAAGAGCACCAGCCCCAGATTCAGGATGACCTGGGATCAAATCCGAGCTCATATACTTAGCACCCACCCAGAAACACCTGGCCACATAACCTTGAGCAAGTTACTTAACTCCAATTGCTTAGGGGTGGCCAGGTGGCTCAGTGAATAAGAGCTCCAGCCCCAAAGTTGGGATGACATGGGATAGAATCCGGGCTCTGATATTTACCACCACACCCAGAAATAACTGGCCGTGTAACCTTGAGCAAATTACTTAACCCCAATTCCTTAAAAAAATGTAAAGCCTCTAATGTTGTTTTGTACAATCATCTAACATTTATGAAATAACACTCAAGAGACCTTTGTGCCCTTGTTGACATTTTCTTTGGTCCCTGTAATTACATTTGTATAGGGAACTAACAGTGATCATTTTCTTTTTCCTATCAATGAAAATTGGCATTTTTTCTTCAAGTTAGCCAGAGAGATTTCTAGGGATATTGAGAGGTTAAGTGAGTTCCTTAGGGTCACAGAGCCATTATTAATGCACCTTTATCCTTTGATCAGCTTAATATATTAATATATATATATATATATATATATGTACATCAATACAAAGGCAGTTATTTACACACATTATATATAATCAGAAATATATATATAGACATATGTATACACAAACAAATAAATGGAGATAAATCAATATACCGTGTTTCCCCGATAATAAGACCTATCACGAAAATAAGCCCTCCCCTTACTGTGTAAGATTCCTCTAAAATAAGCCCTCCCCCGAAAATAAGCCCTATTGAGATTGCTACTGTAGTGAAGGTGATCCCCTATGCTACACGCTACATTACATTACCCTCTGTATGCACCATCCCTCCCCCCCGGGTGAAACGCACGCTGCGCTCCGAGTTGCATCCAATCAGAGCTGCAGCAGTGAGCGTGTCATCCTGTTGTTCCCCAGTGATTTGCTTATTGAATAAAGGTACATTTTTTGTTCACATTTACCTGTTTATTAAAATTGCTGTCAATGTTCATTAAAATAAGCCCTCCCCTGAAAATAAGCCCTCTGGTGTTTTTCTGTCCAAAAAAAATAATAAGACAGTGTCATTATCGGCGAAACACAGTATATGAATATACAATATTTTTATTTATTTTATTAAGATGTGAAATGCTTCACAAGGGGTGGGAAGAGAGTTGGAGTAGAGATAATTCATAAATTTGAACTGACATTAAGTGAAAAGTGTGGTCATATTTGGCAAAATAGATGATGCAGTAGTTACTTGGAATTATTTGCAATATTTGAATTATTCTTTTTAAGAATAATTCAATATATAATATAAATATATAATTATTCTTTATATATTGAGAAATACATTGTACAAATTTTTGAGACATTTCCATGTATCATGAATTTTATAGTATTTGATATTATTATAATTAAAATATTTTTCCAATAAAATTTGGTGTTATAAATTCAATCTAATTCAAAACTATTGATTGAAGTGCTTATTCTGCTTCAGGTACTGTGCTAGTCACTCAATGGCAAAATATGGAAGTAAAAGCGACAGCTTGTCTCAAAGGTAAAAAGGGGGTGGAGTAGAGAGGATAAAAATGATGGAAAAGGGAGGCAAAATACCTTACATTAAAAATATGTGATGATATGGGGCACTATGAAATTTTTATTGCTGTAGATTTGAAATACTCTCACAACTCACATCGCTAAAACTCCAGAGTCATGTAGACATTCCAAAGTTAAGGCAATAAAAGATTTATAACATTTTGAGTCATTACATATTCTATATGAATTTCATGTGGTAAAAAGTAACAATAGTCATATTTTTCCAATGTGTGAACATTTTTACTTCTGCCATCGTAATCACCAGAAATGTTTTTCCTACTCAATCTGGGTATTTTTTTTTTAGAAAGAAGTTGCATCAGTGTTAAAATTATTATTTTCATGTAACATTTGAGGTTTTTTTCCCATTTTTTCCTAGTGCCATGGTGGAATTTGCCAACAAAAATAGCAAATGACATTTTAAATGAAGATTAAGATACCTGAGGAGAAACTTATGAAAACAATACATATCCCAAAGATGCATATGACCTAGATAAGAAGAGGTTATGTGAAAGAATAGAATTGTTTTAGATTTGGAGATATAGAAATTGATATTTTGGATGTAGAAAAAAGTGAGAACAACCATTTTAATAAAACTCTAGTATTTATGGGACCTGAAAACATGGTTATAATTGTGATGGGTAAACTTCTCATAGTACCTTATAAAGGTGAAGGAGGAAAGACTAATTTTCTGTTTTATGTAAGTTTCTGTAAGACTGCATCCACACATGACGACATACATGTTTACTTCAAAACATTTATTTTAAGCAAGATTAGGGATAGGAAAAAAGTTAGAACTGAATATTGTTTTAGTTGTATGATTTTAATCTATATAGCAATGAAAGCTAAATCTCCATCTGTATGTCTGCCTCTGTGTCTTTCTCTTTATCTATGTGCTATCACTTGTCTAAAGAGTTTAAAGGTGGGAGAAGATAATGGGGCAAAGCATAAGTTATTGAGAGCATCCAGAATCATTGAAAATAGCAGAGATAAAAAACAACTTTCCCTAAATGAGGTGCCATTGTAACATTACATTCTATATGAGGGATAAAAGTTTGAATTGTCAAATAATTATCACACAACTAATATTGTTCATAGTGCTGAAAAATCAAATAGGTTAAACAATAACTTGAACTCTAGGTTCATAAAATCTTATTCACAGATTTTCAGAATGAAATTCATAGCTATCATGACAAGGATTACAGAGGAATTGAATAGGATGATAATGTGAAACAACTGCAAATTTTATCTGCAATAATGTGACGATATGGTACAGCCCTGCGTGACAAAGCAAAAATGAAAAGGCAAAAAAAAAGCTTAATTAAAAGACATAAGTAAAATAATAAGTGTCTGGATTTTATACATTATTTTTTAGAGCATTGACAAATTGGATTCATTAAAAAAGCAAAACTAAGTAGAATAAAGGTTTGAGAATGATGCTATATGAGGACTATTTGAAGGTGTTAGGAGTTTTTCTCCAAGGCAAGCAAAATCCATATGAGAAGATGTTGTAACTCTTTATGATTTCCATAGGGAAAAAGTGGTGAAGAGGGATTGTGAGTCCGTGATTTTTTAAAGAGAACAAATGAAGTGATTTCATAAAAATTATAGAGACTTTTTCACTGATTATTAGAATAATGTTTCTCATAATTAGAGCAGTTCCACACTAGAGACACTTATCTTCTTAGGTAGAGTCCCATATCATTCAAAAAGATTATATTTTTAGTAGTCAAGAAACCACACAGGGCTGGCAGACATTTAATTGGATAGGTTGTGTGGAAGGACTGGAGTCAGAAAGACCTGAGCTCAAATCCCACTTCAGATATTTCCTAGCTGTGTGACTGTGGGCAAGTCATTTAAAGCTGTTAGCTTCACTTCCCTCATCTGTAAAATGAGTTGGAAAAGGAAATGTATTACATTCAAATATTTTGGCAAGAAAATCCCAAATGCATTTATGAAGAGTTGGATATGGCTGAAAAACAACCAAAAAAACATTAGTGAACTTACATCAGAGAAAAAAATAGGTCCATAGCCACCCAAAACAGTAGGATTTATATGCAATTATTTGTTTTCAAAATGAGATGGAATTTAAAATTTAGAAATATAAATATATTCTGTCAGATAAGATTTCTTAGGCCAGAAAAAATATGTGAGGAGAATAAGAATACATGAAATATTAATAGTTTCCTTAACAAAGAACTCCTCTCTGGTCTTAATTGCTGTGTCTTCATTTGATATATGATTTAAAATTCCATTGCATAGCAATAGAGAGTAGATACAAATCATTAATTAGTTAATGATTTAATTACTATCAAGATGAAGAAAATAAATTTATAAAAGTAGTTTGTAATTTAAGATTCAACCTACACACCCAGAGAATAAAGGAAATGTTAATGTGGCTAAATTTGGAGAAGTTCCAGGAAACTTTGTACAATTTTTTTGGTTGGAGGAGTAATAATTAATTTCTCAGGAGTTTAAAATGTTTTAATTATGGATAAATGATATTCTGTTAAAATATTTTAAAATGATATGTTTATAAGTAGCAGTTACTTATTTTGTAAATTTTACAATTAATGCATTACAAGCCATCTTATCGAATAAATCATACTTTCATTTTAAGAAATGATTCTTTACATTTTTTCTGTGGATATTTAACTTAGATTCACTATATAGTTACATACATTTTATTTATGTGCATTTAATACCTTCTTTTATAATTTACAAAACTACATGTACATATTCTTTATAATCTTTATGTAAATAAACATTTTGATTCTATTTAATGAATTTCCCTTTCAATTAATTTAGTGTTAAGAACACAATTGTATTGGAGTAACTGAAAAAAAAAATCATATTCAATTAAAAAAACATGCAAAATATTCTTCCTAACTTAATTTTGATTGTTATAGCTAATGCAAACTTATATCACCATGGTCTCTATCTACTTTCATTAATTACCCTGTACAGTGACTGTACATGATCCACAATTTGCCAGTGATGTGTATGGGTTGATGTCTATGACATCATTATTGAATTCTAACATTGATTGGGCTGTCCTGTTCTGGATTGACTTCCTGCTATGCCTCAAGTGTACAAAATTATATGTCCATGAAAGTTCACTATTTCTTTTGATCATATCTCTTTTTCTCTTGATATACCTAATTTATTCCAATGGGATGAACATTATTATAGATATACTTTAGATTTCTCTCAGATGTTTTCTTAAAAAAATGCTACCAAAATATTTTTTCCTCTGGGCTTTAAGGAATCATTTAATGTATTTGGAAATTTCTTTGAATATCAAGTAGAGATTCTTTCTGGAATGAGTCAAATGAACTCATTGATTTTGTTTCTGAAAGAAAACTGATGCAAGAGATCAGTTCAAGGAAATCAACATCTTATTTTTTTATGTAATCTCAAGAAATTGTAAATTTCCAAGCTGGGTACTAGTAGACATAAAAAGTTCCCATAGTTACATTAATCTGTAAATTCTGTAACTGTATAAATGCATAAAAATAATCCATACACTTTTTGATTATTCTATTTTCTCTCATTTGTTTTTAATTTTAAAAATGATGGTATATATTTTTGACAAAAAAAGAATAAAATTTTTGCAGCAATTAAATATGACCTATACAATGATAATATGTGCTTTGTACATGACCAGGAAGAAAAATAAATACAAATTTTGAAAATGAAACTAATACCTTTTTTCTGAGATATTATTAGTTCACAAAATATACACCATGCAAGAAACTGATTGTACTGAATATATAACCTATAATTCTCATGAAAAATTCTGCAGTAACAATAATACTGAACTTAAATGACAACTAGGATTGAATGAAAAATGCCTAAGTTAAGTCCTAGAGCTTTGTTTTTTTTTTTTTAACCTAGAGACTGATTTTTTTTTAAAATTATGTTTTGGTAACTCTTTTTGATATATATATATATATATATATATATATATATATATATATA
>NW_027186315.1:4488788-4495222 GCF_028583685.1 Petaurus breviceps papuanus | reverse complement strand
CTTTTTTATATATATATATATATATATATATATATATATATATATGTATATTAGTATTTTAAAAGCATATAACTTATTTTATCCATTTATAAGGTGTTCTTAGAAGGGCTCCATATTCTTCACCAGACTACCAATGGGCTTCATGATACACACAGAGATTAAAAACCTCTTATCTCAGATATTCACGTCAATATAACAGTTTTTTTCTTTTTATAGCAAAAAAATGAAATGTTTCACTTGTACCTAATACTATACATAATATTATATTAGATAACCAATACTACACATAATCATCCTATGGTGCCTAAATAAGTTCTGGCACAGAGAGATACAAATTTATCTCAGGAAAAATCTCTTTGAATAAGACTACTACTGGACATGAATTATTGTTAAAAAAAGAAAGAAACAACATGATTATATTTCATTTTAATATCTCAATATAATTTAAATAATTTTATCCAATTTAAAATCAATTCAACACATACTAAGGGGCTGCAATGAATAAATTAAGACTAGTGGTAAAATATTCAGAATAAAAGGTAATTTTCTTAAAGGCTAAAATAATGAAATATGACAATGTTATTGAATTTTTCCCCCTTTTTTAGAGGTGACAGATGAATAAAGTTAGTTCCAGGATCAAAGACATACTCAGATGTTGACTCAGGTGTTGGATGTGAAGATTTTTATACTCTTATGTTCTTTTTTCTTTAAAATTAAATGGGAAAAGAAATTACACTCTTCATGAAGACATTCCTCCAGATTTGAAAAGAATAACAGACTCAATTAATTCCCAATTTAGTCTTTATTTAAGTACATATGTGCATATTTATTTATATATATGGTCATATTCAAATGGTTAGTTTACAGTTTTATGCACATAACACCATATAGTTCCACTTTTAAAAAAATAAAGAAAAATTATTGCTTCAACATTTTAACTATAGTTTTCTTCATCATGATATATCTTTGGGAAGTTACACAATGAGATACTCAGATCTGCCTAATGTAAGTTTATATCATGTATGTATAATATAAAAACACTATAAATAAATGTATTTCTCAATAGAGTTCAGCTTGCCTACACATGCATATATTAATCACGTATATGTATAGAGACATATACGTCTATAACACACATATATGTATAGTCACATATGTTTTGATTATGTAGAGTAGAAAATATAATAATTATGCATAAATGTTTTAAAGTGTCATTTTTAAAAATTACCTTACTTTAATAAGTAATATTTACTTTGCAGAGAAATGAATATTTAAAAAATAGAGCAAAATGATTTCTGGCAATTAAAGTAAATTGCTATAGTAACCTCTTTTTGAATCAAAAATATAATACAAAAGAGACTCTTTGGTAGTCCAGGGATAAACTTAGTCTCACAGAAATTTTAATAAGTACCTAGTACAGTTCAAGATGAAGAAAAGAAAAGAATATTTTTCATAAAAGTTTTTTTTTTAATTTTATAACTTCAATTGGCTCAATTACACAATCCATAAAAATTGCAGTGGCCTCCTTGATTATCTTTGGTGTACTATTAATATGTTTCTTTAATGTGTCATATGGTTGGGTTACAAGTGTGCCTCATCCATAAGAAGATGGGGAAATTAAATTTAGCATATGATATCATACCCATTTAGTACACACACAAATGGATGAGTGCTTATTATTACAGCAAAACAGAAGTTCAATAACATGAAACAACTTTCTAGTACAAAATTCAATAATATACAAATTTGTGCCACTTAAGTTTCAAATATCTGATGATCATTGCAAATCTAGTATTTCAAATAGAAATCGAATCATCACCAAGAACAACAACAAAAAAAAAACAGTGAAGTCATGAGTGTTCCACATTATTTTATTTTGAATTTCAGAATTGACTCTAAGGGTGTACAATTTAAATGTACATTTATGAGAAAATCATATGATCTATTATTTAAATGATTTTTAAGGGACTCCTAAAATTTTCTTACTCAGCATTGGGAATGGATACTGCTGAACTACGCATTAAACATGAATTTGATATTTCAACTTGTAAATTTAATGAAATGTATAGAAAAATATATATTTATTTACCTCTATATAATATAAGCATTGAGGAGGTCAGACACATTTTTTTTTCCTATTAAAACTCATCATGTCTGCATTTTCCCCCTTTATACTCAGAAGATATATTATTATCACTTTTTCTTTCACAGAGAGTATTCTGTGCTGTTATTAAACAACAACAACAAAACCATGGTCATAGTATTAGAGTTCTCTTTTCCTAATATGCTTTCTTGATGTGCTTATGTGACCATTTTGGTAGAGTGCTAAACTTAGGTGTAAGTATATTGAATGTTAGGGATGCTATAAAAAAGGACAAAACTCTCATAACTTTTAAATCATCCTCCTCCCCAACCCATTTAACTTTATCTATTAACTATTCCTCTGGAGACACACGGATAGAAGAAAATGAAATGACTACAAAATTCATTCTTTGTACAGAAAACTTGAAAAAGCATAGTATCCATTCCTTTGACATAAATAAAATTACCTCTGTCTAAATCAGAGTTCTATGAATCATCATTATGTGTCTCAGGATGCATAAATATTAATGAGGCAATGTCATGACTTAGAACAAGACCAATTTGGGGAAGCCCTTTGTAAAACACAACTAAATATTGAAAAAAAAATGTTGATGAAAAATGTTAAATGAGAAAGCATTTTTTTCTTGAAATACATAGCCTTTTTCCATCAAAGAAGTAAGAACACTATTTCATTGTACTTTTTTCCTTTAGCATTAAATGAGGTGGTTATTATTGGTGCAACACCAGACTTTTAACCTTCTTTCTCCTCACTATTAACCCCTGTATTTGTCTTTCCTTTCAACAATTGTCTTCTTTTGTACTTTTTATCTCTTCCTCTTTTATTTTTTTATTTTTTTTAAGCCAGTGTCATCCATGCACCTTGTTCAAATGTTTATGCCTGTTTCAGACCTAGAGATGTTGTTTATCACTCTTTTTAGAATAATGACATTGAAGTAGTGTACATCATGCTTCTTTGAATGCTGTAAAGCACCTAACATAATGCTCATCATAAGGTAAGAAATATAAAATTTCTCACTGGATTGGTTGACTGCAACTCAATTATTTGGTGTTGATTTAAAATTCTTCTTAAGTAGCACCAACTTCCCCTCCCCACAAAAAAAGAAACTCAGTACCCCACTAACCTTCATAGGGATGTACATTCTAGATTAAGTGTACATTTGAAGAATGATTTCAAAAACCTCTTTTCCTTTACATTAGCTATCCAGGGGATTTTATTCTTCCATTCATATTCTTCCCTAAAAATAATAATTGCATTGCAAATATGAGAATCCTTATCATCTCATAAGTCTTTTAGATCACTAGTTATTTGATGAAAGATAATTTCACAACTTAAATTTTCTCTACAGCAAATTTCACTACTGATTTTACATTTTAGAATAATGGAATATATTTTTCAATAAATTTAACCAGAGTTGGATTATGTTTTGAAATTATATCAGAGAATATTTACAATTTATTTCATTTATTTCCATTTTTAATAAAAATTTTATTTATCCTTTCAAAATTAGTCTTTATTAAAACTCATATGCAAATTATGTTAAGACTGAATTCAAACTTTTAAATTGACCTGTTAATCCTTATGAACTGGAAGGTTAATTTGAATATAGGTTCCACTAGTGTGCTTGCCAGTGTGCATTCAGAAACCACTATAGATTGATAGCAAAGTTGTTTTGTGGTTGGAAATTTTCAGTCTTCCTAATTAAAAAAAACATACATTCTTGGAAACAACACATGAAAATGGAATCAATCTGCTAATATCTCCCTACTTGTAGCATTGTCCAAGAAATTCTATTAAACTCAATCCTCAAAAAGTCTTCCCATACTATAAAGCTACTTTTGGCAAGGGAAATATGTCTCCTCTTACATTTTCATGAGACAGATAGACAGTAATAATCCTTCTAACTGTTTAATTTTAGGATGCTATTTTTTTGGGCAAATTAAAGGGCAAACATAAATAAGTCTAGCATGAAATACTATACTGGGCCATTTAGGGCTTAAAGAAAATCCCCTTCCCTTCTCTTCCCTCCACAAAGAAAAATTAAAAAGCTCTACAGGTTGAGATTCCAAAGACATCCTAAACCTATGAAGACTTATCAGGAAGAGGAACATGTGATTTAGAAGGGAAGAAAGAAAACTGATTTTGAAATGAAGTGAAAAAAGTCTTTTGTGTTTTTAGGCAAAAGGATCATCATTTTCTATTCAATTGTGTGATATTATGATAATGTTAAAATATAAATAAAGATATGCTATATTATCAAGAGCATCCAAACTTAATTTTTGTTTGATTTATAAACAAAATGTCATGTTCCTTAATATTTCATCACAAAATAAGTCCAATTCCTATTTCAAAATATTATTTGAAAACTATAAAATATCATCCTTTATTACTGTAGCAAACATTAATTTTATTTTAATACTATTTCCCATGTGAACATATGTTCTACTTATGTGAATGTTCTAACCAACATTAAGACATACAAGAATCTTAGTAAACATTTTCCTTAAGGGAAAACATTTTATTCCCTCTTTACTATCCTTTTGCATTATGCTTTGTACTTAAATGTTGTTTTGTCATTTATATTATCCAGCCATACACTTCCCTGGGATTCAACATACTATACAGCTATTGATGTCATTCCGTGTGAAATCATCAAATATGTTTCAAGCATTAAAATGAATTTTTCCATTTATATTTTTGACCTTTCAAAACATCTTCAGTTTATATATTTATCAAAGCTTCTTAGTGCCATCCCTGAAGAAGAAACAGCAATAGAACATGAACATTTAATTCAATCTCCAATTCTATCTGCTTAGAAGTAAGTAGAATATAATTAACATCAATATGATACTTGAAAAAAAAAAACATTTAATGGCACTTTCCACACCTATAAGCCTTGAATTAGTATACAGTTGCTGCTGCTAAAATACATTATTAATCTGATATCTATAGCAAATGTTGCCAACTTAAAATTGTTTCCTGCCAGATAAATTATTATTTCTTTCCACTTTGTAAAGAAAGAAAGAATGCTACTAAGAAAGCTCTAAGCATTTTCTCACTTTACTACCCAAGATCTATAGGCAGGGCGGTGGGTATTGGAGATTACTGTATTATTAAAATCGCAAAAAATTAATATGGTAGATATAAAATACATTAAAACTAATATCATATATTAAAAAAGAGGACAGTTTTCTATTGCACTACTGAATTATGCTCTCATGAGAAAGTTGATCTGGGTAGATATTCTAAAACTTTTCTGCTGTAGTCCATAAGTACCTTAACTGTCTCCTCTTATATTTTCCTAACTTCTTATTTGACATGTCAGGAGAATAAGAATTGTTATGGGATGCCCATGACCATGCTACTTTAGAAGATATTGATTCCCTGAGAGTTGGCATTCATCAGTCTTTGTCTCAGACTGTTGTGCTCTCTACAATTGGACTGATGTGATTGCTTACATATTGCATGTCAGAAATGCTTTATTAAGCATTTGCATCTGCCAAACCACTTTTAATTCCAGGTGTCAATTTTGCCTTTGATTTTTTTTCTTCCTGTTTTCTTTCTCTCCCCCCCCCCACAGCTCTTGTTACATAAAGATAAGGTTTCCTAGGATATTAGTTAGCACTTCTGGTAAATTGTCTCATGCTTTAAGGCTGCTGACTGATTTAACTGTTTAGAATATATCAAGAAGAATCACCTTTACCAAAGGAGACATTTAAAAAAACTAAATAGCATTGAACCAATATTTTCCCTAGATTTTACTTATTTTCAAATAAAAACCTTCTTTACTTCAAAAGGGGATGGGGAACTTATTTGTCACTTCATTCAGTCTCTAATGGAGAAAAATATATAACACAACTAAAGTGGTAACTAAAATATCTATAGCTACAAATATTTTTAAAATTTATGTCAATTTATTAAAATATGAGGTAATGAGAAAAAAGGGTTTTGAAATTGTAGAATGAGAAAATGCAGTTTCCATGGAATATGTTGATGCATGGTTAACTTAATTAAACTGAGGTCTGTCTACACAAATCAATATATAATTTTATTTCATCTTTTATAATGATCTGGCATGCAAGCATCTGAAGGCACATGAAAAAAGGACATATGCTTTTACTTCTAAAAGAAAATAAATCATGCATAACAAGTTTTGTCATTTAAAAATCTTGCACTTTTTTTGAAATAACTTCAATTCATTCTTTCCTGTTTCCAAACGTTGAAATAGAAAGAAGATACAGAAAACAACTAAAAGGAGATTTTTAAAGGTTTATGCAACTTCATTATAAAAAAGCTTGTTCTCTCTCTCTCTCTCTCTCTCTCTCTCTCTCTC
>NW_027186315.1:4423445-4488688 GCF_028583685.1 Petaurus breviceps papuanus | reverse complement strand
TCTCTCTCTCTCTCTCTCTCTCTCTCTCTCTCTCTCTCTCTCTCCCTTTCAACAAACCACTTACCTTATTAAAGAATATGAGGTTCTAGGTTTTCTTAATGATACACTGACAACCCAGCGTTGCTTCGATCTGATTCATTCACTTTGCTTCTCACATAAAATATCTTCACTGCTGAATCTTCTTGCCTCTAACCGTGCTTCCCTCCCTCAGCATCACTTTTAACTCAGGCAGGCAGGAAACTGAAGCCAAAGGGACTCTCAATCTGATTGGTTTCCATCCAGTGTCCCTGATTAATAAGGAACGTCCCTCAAACAGAGAGATATTGCTGCTGATGGAGCCGCAGTGCTCAACATGAGAAGGTCTTGTTCTGGGGTGGGGGAGAACAGATCTTGCTAGGCACACAGTGATTTGCAAGTGAATGTAGTGGGAGGTTTCATAGAGAAGTGCTTTGTTAAAGACCCGGCTCATGACAGAATAACTATGTCTGTAGTCTCAGTTAATCAGCTCTGCTTACTCTGTTTTTCAGTTTTAGAGAGAAAGGTTGTAGCATGCCTGTAACCTGTAAATCATCTGTAGAAAAAAAAAGAGCACAGTTGTATGAGTTAGAGCTCAACAGTGTTTTTCTGTGTATCCTTATTGCAGAATTCAGTAGTTCCTTATTTCAGGTCATGGACAAGATTTAAAGTAGAAGGTAGGAAAGAGAGGAAATCTAGAATTTTTTATCTACATTGACAGGTGAATTTCCCATTGTGTCTCTGAAGGTAAATGATCCAGAATTATAATTATTGTGATTATTAAAAAATATTTAGTCATGGATAATAATTCACAGACCTTCCTCCCCCTCCTTCATGAAGTGAAAACAATAAAAGGTGTCTTGTGATTTATGATACCTTCTCCCTTTCTTCTTTGTCCCATTCTTGATACATTTTCTCCTTCCTCTAAAGTATCAGATAATAATATAGCACAATCTTTTTTACAAGAATAGAAGGCCACCTGTTAGAGCCCATTTTATAAATCTAATGACAATTCGAGGGAATAGTTACTGGAGAATTTACCCATTTTAGCAGGACTTCAATTCATACTCTGTAAATGACAGAAGAAGAAGGCTGCTGATTTTAATATACATTTCTATGTAATAAAAACAAACCTGAATAAAAGTATGAGCTATAAGACATGAAATAAAATGATATGGTTTAAAAAATCGTTCAGAGTATCACATTAAATTAATTGTCTAATGAGGGTAAAATGTCAATTGCTTATTTGATGTCACAAGAACAATTTAACAACAAAGAAGTAATAAAATGTTAACTTCAGTCCAGTGGCTAAACTTATAATTCTGATTATATACTTATACTTCTATGTCCCATCAGCTATACATTTGCCTCACCTCATACCTCTTACCCTTTCCCATGATATGATTAGCAGGAATTATAGGAAGGCAGATGGCAGTTTGGAGTTGACTTTCCTCTGGAAATGAGTGATGGTCAGTTCTCTCTACTTCAGAGCATGAACAATATTGCCTGCTTGATTTCAAGCTCCAGGAGCATAAAAAAGCCTTCTTATAGGTTTGAGTGACCAAGTAGCCAATATCAGAAAAAGATGAAGAGATTGTTGTCTGACTGGGTAGCTGCAAAGACTGATAACACAAGAGATGCTGAGTTGAAACTGAGTGTACCTATAAAAAAGTTTGTAAGCACAGTCTTTCAAATTATTCCCTGGCAGCTTTCAAGTGAGATGGATTTTTGAGAGCCACAAAGTATAGGGAAGAAGCACCAGTTGTATTCTGTCTCTCTGTCTCTGTCTCTCTGTCTGTCTGTCTGTCTGTCTCTTTCTCTCTGTCTCTCTCATCTTGCACAGAATTTCTTTTTATATATGAATGTGGATACACATATGTATGTGTGTTTATTATATGTTGTCCCATCCCCATTAGATTCTAAGTTCCTTGAGGGTAAAGGATTGTCTTCTGCCACTTTTATAGCCCCAATTTTTAACATAGTCTCTGGCACATAGTAGGTACCTAATACAGCATAATTCATTTTTATTGGTTGAATTATTAAAGCATAAAAATAAGAGAAAATGTTCATGGAATAACATGTATGTACCACAAAGTGTTACAAAGCGACTTATCATTTTGTAAATAGAGATATGGAATTAGAAATAAAAGGACATATATTCAAATTTTAATTAGATTCAATCTTGGATGAGATGTGTAAATTATCTGAGTCTGGGAAGTCATATCTGAAAAAAAGGAAATAACAATATCTGCTGCTTCTATCTAAGACAGTTTATGTAAATGTAATAAAATTGTGAACTGAAAAGAGCTGTATGAATTAAATTATTATTATTATTATTTTATTATCGTTATCATCATTTT
Organism: Petaurus breviceps papuanus; assembly: GCF_028583685.1. Taxonomy (NCBI): domain Eukaryota; kingdom Metazoa; phylum Chordata; class Mammalia; order Diprotodontia; family Petauridae; genus Petaurus; species Petaurus breviceps. Next base: position 4,486,313 of record NW_027186315.1, on the reverse strand, counting down.
CATTATCATCATCATTTTCTAGGACAAATATTTTTCTTTACCAAGCCTATTTTTGTGAAATAAATAACTTAGTGAAACATTCATCAATATGAGATACAATTGATATCCAAAACTTATTGAAATACAAATTTTTTATCATTTCAATAATAATAATTAATATTTGTATGACACTTTTAGATTTAAAAATCACTTTACATTTATTATCATATTTGATCCTCACAACAATGTTATCATGATAAAAGCTACTATAATTCCCATTTTAAATTGGGGAAAATAAAAATAAAATATAGCAGTTAAGTGATTTACCCAAGGGCACCTAGAAGTGTGAAAGACTTGATATATTTTCCTGACTCTACATCCAACAATTCCATTTGAATATTTTCTCAAATTATACATTTAAATAGCAATGATTTTATCTATATTTTTAATATTAATCATATAATATGATTTATTTTTACTTGTATTGTTACTACTCTAGAACTCAAAGGTTCCCAAAGTGATATCACCCTGGGTGTGCTAGAATGGCTCAGGGAGGGGTAGTAACCTAAGATGTAATTGGGGGACACTGAATAAAATGGGTTTGGGTGGAAGCACAAGGAAAGAAGAGAAGGAAATTTTGAAAAACTTGATAAATATTTCATCTGTTTTGTTATGGAGTTAAAGTTATAGTGATTACATTATTTTTCAAATGAATACAAAAAATGCAAATAATACCAGACCACTGGTTAAGTCCACAAATAAGTCTTTACAATCATTTTCAGGCAATCCTGCCACCCATTGTTGGGAAATCTAGTGTGCACTGGCAAGAACATGAACCTGTAATACTTGTTTACAATACAATACTTCACAGTTACATGACAAAATATTGCATGATCAAAATTGCAATGGGGGAAATCCCCCACAAATTGAAAATAAATTATTACATTTATGATGAATCATTAATACTCTGAAATAATGCAAATTTAAGAAAAAAATGTTAAAAAGCTAAAGAAAGTTGATTTCTGGGATACAATATTTTTTAAAAAAAAATCGTAGGCCAAAAAAGTTTGGGAAGCTAGGCGATGTCAATATTATTATTTACCTGAATTTTTGTGTAAGTCTCCAAATTTGTCTTTGTTTCTGTAAATTCTACTCTATAAGCTACCTAACTCACATTCCTTGATCACAGTTATTCCATGTGACTACCCTGTTCTTCCCTACTGACGCCTCCCTAATTGCCTTTAGGATAAAATATAGATCTTTCTCTTTGATTTTAAAAGCTCTTAAACATGTGGCTCCAACTCATCTTTATATTCAATCAATCAGCCAATGTTTAAAACTATTCTATGTTCTAATCGCTAAACAAAGTTTTAGTCATACAAAAATAAAGTGAAAAGAGTCTCTGGTTTCAAGAAGTTTACATTCTGAGGGGAGAGGTAAAATAAGCATATATATTGTCAACATTTTAAACAAATGACCAAAAGAGCTCACACAATTCATCACACCACAGTTAATTCTGAAGTAAGCCAAAGAGATAATAGTAGTCATGAACAAAAATTTTCTTTATTCCATTGGAGGAGGGAAAATAGACACATGTGTCATGTCCTTTTCTATAAGAGGACACACTTTAGTGTGGTCAAATCTCAATATATATTGCAATGGCTTGCAGTGCAGAATGGACTGATTATGAATGGTAACACCAAAAATGAGACAAATTTGATCCATAGAAGGGTTTCATGACTAGAACATGGGTACTGCAGGTGCTTGTCTGAGCTCAGAGAAGGCATGGTTATGGTAAAAACAACTATGGAATTTTTCTGTAGCTTAGTTCATCAAGAGGGTGATCTCAGAGCAGAGCTTGTTTGGTGGGCCTAAGCACTGGAAAACAGGGTGTCTCCTAATATAGGGGTGGTGTGGGCATGTGGATCCTGACCTCTCTCTCCTTTTCCCTCTCTCTATATACATATGTATACACATATATGCATATACACACATATGTGTGTATGTATATGTCTGTATATATTTATATATGTATATGTATATACACAGAGGCAAGGAAATATCATATAGAATGCGACTATGGTATGACTAAAATGAGACCCTATCAAGAAAAAAAAAGAAAATAGTAAACAGATCAAGAAGAGGAGGGGTTTATTCTAGCATTCCAGATATGTGGGACAGGGACAGCATTTTGCTTTCTCTCCTTTATTAACTTCATGCTTCTAAGGAGACAAAAGAGATACATGTTAAAGAACTAATAGCAACTTATAAGACTGATTTTGTTGCTGGTGGTAATAGTGGTGATGTTTTGCTTATTTAAGAAGGATTCTCTAGTTCACTAACTCAGGAGCAGAGAAGCTATACCTCCATCTCAGGGAACTAAGGTCCCTGAAGGTTTTAATAATTTTCTCTATTACAATGGGCCCTCATCCTCTGTCTTCCTCCTTCTCAGGCAACAGTGATTAGTGTGACAGTTCCATTTATCCAATTAGTATCAATTCATTTTTACAAATGGATATTTATTTCAAAGATGAAGCAAGAACAAATATGCAAACACTTTATCTCAATACTTCAGTGGCATGATATCACCCATAACTTCTCAGGCTCTAGAGACATATGTTCAAAACTTAGCTCAGTTCCTACAGAGCATTAATACCACCAAGTTCTTGTCTAGACATTGCCTGATTTCCAGAAGAGACATTGTCTAGAATTCCACTGACCTGGGTTCAAAAGTTCACTTTTTGGTTCTCAGGGCATTGATGCTGTGTTGCTGCAAACCCAACTGTTGGAATATCAGGATGGCAAATAGCTCTTTGGATATTTCAAAACTTGCAGTATTTTGTTAGTTTCACTCCCTTAATCTAGAAAAGAAAGCAATTAATATAGTAGCCAAGGACCAAGACCCATGTATTAAATCACATGACTTTGGTGAAGAAGAGGCCCTTAAGTTTATTTCTTTAAATTATTATTTATCACTAGACATGATAGGTGAAAGGATCACAACACTTAAAACCAAGCAGCTGAAAGGACTGTGTAGAATGGTAAGAAAATATGATGTCTTGCTATTTTTCTGGATTGAGTTTTAGCTATTCAAGTGCCTTTGAGCCTCATCCTTGGTTGTATCCAGAATCTATGAGTGGAAATCTTATACATTGCATTGCCCTTATTAGGACTAAGGGAGTTTGAAGGTCATCCCTGCCCATAATAGACCTAAGAGAATTTGAAGATTTCCTCTGTTCTTTAATCGGTTGAATGTAATCACATGGGAGCCCACTGTGGGACGAAATTGCAAAAAGGGTGGAACAAGAAGGAGCAGATAAGAGCATGAGCAGAGCTTGGAGCAGACAGAACTCAGATAGAGAATGTTTGTGATAAAGGTGCTATATATGTTTTGTGTTGATTCCTCAGACAAAAGCCTTGTCTTTTGGTCTGTGTTGATTTCTCAGATAGAAGTTCTGACTGTTGTTCCATGTTGATTTCTCAGACAGGAACTCCTGTTTGTGGATAGTATTTGTACTTTCTAAGACCTTATAAGCATGATTGGGTGAAGGATGATTGGAAGTCAGTCTCTAGTCAAGATGAAAGAGGACTTTACTTGTATACTCTGTACTCGGTGAAGATATTGTAACTTACTGTGACCTCGGGGTGAATGGTGTTTGCATTTCTGCTACCCCTTAAAGATGATCATAAGATATAACTAATGATATGTTTTGTTTAAGACTATGTGGGCACCTTGGTAATATATTGATATCTTGTTGTGAATGTGATGGTTTAGTTTCTTGAATGTTATGCTTTAGTTTATTGTTGAATACATAGAGAGTTCATTATACTATGTGATTAGACCCTGAAAATTATTCACAGCAGCAGTCCTCAGGAGAGCTGCTGGTGATTGGCTTTATATTGCATCTAGAGAAGCAAAAGTGTAGTTAGTTATTTGAATGCCCTGGCAGTCAAGTAAAGAGATTCTTATTCATCACATGATAAGGAAACCTGGGGATTGAGCAAAAATGGCAGAGTAAAAAGAGTGACTCTCCTGAGCTCTCAACACACTACTCCAAATATCTTTAAAATCTCTCTAAAAATTCTAGAGCAGTAGAGGCCACATAAAAAGGAATGAAATAAATTCCCATCCCAAGACAACTTAGAAAGGTTAGAGAAGAGCACAGTCCAGGTCAGGGCACACCAGCATAGACTCAGCACCCCAACAAACAAAGAGAAGCCCTTGTATTGACTGAATCACTGGTAGCAGTGGTAGTTTCCAGACCTCTCAGCCCACAGATGACAAGAATATCTCAGAAGGTAAGCAGGAAATGTCTGTTGCACCTGGGTGAGAGTGGATAATAGTCCTGAACAGACCATGCCAGAACAGCTGCAGCGCCCCCAAAAAACCAGGAGCAGGCTTTGGGATTGATTTAATCAGCAATTCCAATGACAGCTTCCAGAACCCTCAATACAGAGATGAGCAACAGAGTCGAACAACAGGATAGAATGAGATCAAAGGGGTCTTTTTGCTGGCACTGAAGTAGAACTCTGTTGCTTTGCCTATATGTGGATATATAGGTGAGTGACATTCCCAGGGTGGGGAAGAACACTAATGTAACAGAGCTTGCTGCCATAGTAGAGGTAAAAGCCTCCTCACAGTTCTACAGCATAAAAGAGTACTTGTGGTCTCTTACAGACCGGAACACAGGTCAAGAGAGTAGTAAACACCATTCCTTATATCGTATGTTGCTGGAAGAACTGAAAATGTACAGATTCCTAGAAGTATTTTTAAATTTTTTTTCTCTTTTTTATTTTTTGGTTTACATTGTTCATTTCCACAAGTTGCAAATTTTCTCCCCATTTTCCCCCAACAAGCACCCCAAAACAGCCATCCCACTGAATACCTCCTCCCTAACCTGCTGTCTGCCATATCTTCCCCCATAACTCCTCTGACTTTTCAATAGGGCATGGTGGATCTCTATGCCCCAGTGCCTGTATATATTATTTCCAGGTTACGTGTAGAACAACAATAATAATGATTACACACACACACACACACACATATATATATATATATACACATATATATATATATGTTTAAATATGATTTGAAAACTTTGAATTACAGATTCATTCCCTTCCTCCCTTGTCATCCAAATTACTGGGAAGATAAACAATTCAATATACACATGTACATGTGTAGTTATGCAAAGCATTTCCATAGTGGATATATTATGAAAGATGAACTAAATTTCCCTCCATCTTATCACACTACCCACTTGTTCTATTCTATACTTTGATCCTGTCTCTTTTCAAAAGTGGGTGCTTCCAACTTCCCTCCCCACCAAGGCTGTCCTCCACTCCTTCATCCCTGTTCTCATCACTTTCCCCCCTACTCTCCTGTAGGGTGAGATACCCTATTTAGTGTGCATGTTATTCCCTACTTAAGGCAAATTCAAAGAAAATAAGGTTGACTTATTCCCTTTTGCCTTCCTGTTCTTCTCCTCCATTGTAACCACTTTCCCTTGCCTCTTCTATGTGAAATAATTTACCCCATTCAGTCTCTCCCCATCTCTTCCCATTATATTCCTCTCTCACCTCTTAATTTCACTCTTTAAGTATCATCCCTTCCTATTCTATTGGTCCTGTGCCACCTGGCTATGTATACTTATAAACATATATACACACACTCACATATGTATTCATACACCAATATACCCTCCTATAAAGACATTTATATGTATATGTACATACATACATACATATATATATACATATTTCTTTTCCCTTCAAATATTCTCATACTGAGAAAAGTTTCATAAATGACAATTATTGTTTTACCTTGTAGGAATGTAAATACTTCAACTTTCATAAGTTTCTTATGATTCCTTTTCCCTGTTTACCTTCTCAAGTTTCTCTTTCTTCTTGTAACTGAATGTCAAATTTTTTATTCTATGCTGGAATTTCATCAAGAATGCTTGAAAGTCCTCTATTCCCTTGACTGACTTTATTTTTCCCTGAAATATGATATTCAGTGTTGCTGGGTATGAGATTCTTGGTTTTAATGCCAGCTACTTTGACTTCCAGAATATCTTATTCCCAGCTCTTCAATCCCTCAGTGAAGAAGTTGCCAGGTCCTGAGTTATCTTGATTGTGTTTCCACAATATTGAAATTGTTTCTTCCTGGCTGCTTGTAATATTTTCTCCTTGATGTGGGAACTCTGGAACCAGGATATAAAATTTCTAGGAGTTTTCTTTTTGGGATCTTTTTCATGAACTTGTAAATGGATTCTTTCAACCTCTATTTTGCCCTCTGGTTCTAAAACATCAGCACAATTTTCCTTGAGAATTGCTTGAAGGATTATTTCTTGGTTCTCTTTTTTAATCGCTTCAATGAGCTTTTGAGATTCTTTTTCCATCTGGCAAATTCAGCTTTTTAAGGCATTCTTCTCCTCATTGCCTTTGTGATCCTCTTTTGTCATTTAAGTTAGTATGTTCTTAAGGGTCTTAATTTCTTTAGTCAGGTTGTTGTCTCTCATTTCACAATTTTCTTGCATCATTCCCATTTTTTTTCCAATTTTTCTTCCACTTCTTTTATTTGGGTTTCAAAATCCTTCTTAACCTCCTGTATGGCCTGTAAGCAGTTTATATTTTTCTTGGAAGCTTTTGGTATTTTCCTCCTGGAACATGCTTTGATCCTTTTTGTCCACAAAACAATAGTTTAAAGTCATATTGCTCTACTTACTTTGCTTCCTATGCTTGTTCAATTTGCCACTCAATTAATTGACTTTTGAGCATTTTTGCCACAGTAGAACTCTGCTGCCAGAGAGGGGAACTTTCTCACAATCACTGGCATTTTCTCAGCTGCTAGAGCTATTAGTTTGATACCCTCTCTGAAGCCTCCAAACTCTCTGGCACACTTGTCATGCACCACAGGCCCTCCACCCAAGAGTGCAATTCAAATACAAAAAGGTTAAAGAAAGAGTGATTACCCCTCAGACTGGTCACTTGGTCCCCCTAAAATCTGTAGGCAAGGGACTGAAGCAGCCATATGGCAATGGCTGCATGCCTGTGGCACCTCTGCCGCTTCTCCCTCCAGGGTGCAAAGGCCAGAACACACTTCCAAACTCAAGGTTTCCAAAGTGCACACTGCAATGAACTCTAACTTTATCCTTAGCATCTATGGGTTCATAAATCTGGAAACAGCCACAGTTGCTGGTGATCTGAAATCCCTTCAGCCGGCAGCTGGTTATGACCACCCTCAGGATAAAACTGCTGGCTCAAAAAGGGCTGGCCTGCCTACCACAGTGCTGTGCTGGCCCCTTACTGCCATCTTCCAGGCTGAATTCAGAGGAAGGTTAGCTTAACTCTATCATTTTGTGGGCTCTTTACCTCCAAAGTTTGGTTAGAGCCAATTTTTACATGAATTGGAGGTGGTGGGAGCAGGGGCCATGCAGAAGTCCTGTTTCTACTCTGCTCTCTAGACTCCACCAGATCCCAGAACTCTTTCTAAAACCTCTGAAGCTTTTGAAAAGTGTGCTTTACACCTTGGTAGCAGAGCCCTATTTTAACAAAGAGTAAAAAAGTAAAGTGATAAGCTGCAAAAAATGAGCAAACAATGGAGAAAAAACCCTCTGAATACAGAAAGGTTTTATGGTGAAAAGGAAGATCAAAACACTCTCAGAAGAAGATAAGGAAGTCAAAGCTCCTACCCCCATAGACTCCAAGAAAATATGAATTGGTCTCAGTCAATGGAAGAACTAAAAATGAAAAAAAAAAGATACTGTTTCTCAAATAAGGGAGGTAGAGGGAAAATGGGGAATTATGAAGTGAGATGAGAGTCATACAAATCAATCAAGAAAAATGAATCAACCACTTGGTAAAGGAAACACAAAAAAAAAATTGAAGGAAATAACACTTTAGAAAAGAGACAACATCTAATTCTAAAAGAGGATTGAAAATCAAATGAGGATAAGGTATTAAAAAGCAGTATTGGCCAAATGCAAGAAGTGGTCAAAAGCTCACTTAAGAATATATATATATATGTGTATATATATATATATATATATATATATATATATATATAACATGTATGTATGTATACACACATATACATATATAAAATCAAATGCTTTATTAACTTGTAGTTTACATCATTCATTTCCGCAAGATTTTTAGTTACAAATTTTTTCCCGTTTTTTCCCTACCCACCACAACAAAAAATTGATCCCACTGGATTTCCCCTCCTCCAGTCTGCTCTCTCTCATATGTTCTCCCATAACTCCTCCGACTTTCCAGTAGGGCACAGTTGATCACTATGCCCCAGTTCCTGTATATCTCATCCCAGTTACATGTAACAAAATATTAATAATAGTATGCATTTTTACATTTTATTTTAAAACTTTGAAATTCATGTCCTTCCTTCCTTGTCACCGACCCTTACTGGAAAGAAGAGCAATTCAATACAGGTTGCACATGTGTAGCTATGCAAAACATTTCCATAGGAGATATATTGTAAAAGACTGACTATATTTCTCTTCATCCTATCCCACCTACCACTTGTTCTAATCTCTACTTTCATCCTGTCCCTTTTCAAAAGTGTGTGCTTTCAAATTCCGTTTCTGCAACCTTCCCTCCTTTCCATCATTCCCCTTATGATCCCCTTACTCCCTAGTCTCCTGCAGGGTGAGATACCCTATTTAATGTTGTAATATCATGCCAAGGAAAGGCAACTTCCCAAGGTTCAAAATACCAGCATAGGTGCTCTCCATTTTACTCAGTGACAAACCAAGAACAGAGAAGATCAAAACATGACATCATTCAAGATACAGCATTTACTAAGTGTGATTAAATAATCTCCAAGTACTACCCCACCCCAGGACCTTCCATTCATTCAATCAATTACAAAGTCCCTGTTCTAAATACTACTCCACCCCTAGGCTGTACCTTCATTTAGTCCATCACAAAACCCCTCTTCTCAAATGGAGATTAGTTTCCAAACATAAGTAAAGTACATTCATTTGTTCAACCATAGAACACAAAAAGGTCAAAAGTTCCCCACCCCTGGATCACAATTGAATCTACCCCAGAGTTACAATAAGCTTAAGCACAGCACTTAATACCCAAATGAAGGTCTTTTCTTCATCTTGACACAGGCAAGTTCTCAGCAATCTTTGTTCCTGGGGAGGCAGAGCTTAGCAAGGCCACAAGATACATTGCCAGTCCCTTCACTAAATCATCCTCTGTCTGTAGAACAATCCTAGCACCCCTGAAAACATTAGCAAAATCCTCTCCCAGGATTTCTGTAAACATACAACAAGAAAATCCTTCTTCAGGGCTTCTGAACCAACAGAAAGGTTCCCAGACCCCTGCAACAACAGCACTGTCCTTCACCAGTGGACAGTATTCACTCTCTGTCTGCAGGACAGTCTCAGGAGCTCTTAGCCAACAGCCAGGTTCCAGGACTTCTTCAACAGGACTGTCTTTCACCAGTGGACAAATCTGGCAAAACAACATCAAAACAGACAGACAAAGTACCAGCAAAACAGCCATGTCTCCTCAGTACTTGGCAGCTCAGGGGGCAGGTCTCAAAAGTCCAGGGCAATTCAAAGTGGCCCCTCACAATTCTCTCAGTCTCTCTCTGCCTCCACAAGGTGCTGCTTCCAAAAACTTCTTCTTCCTCCTTCTTGTCTCTCCAAATCTACATCACCAGCTCCTCCCAGTTCAGGACTCTCTTTTCACATCAACAAGTCCATCCCACAGGTGGGATTAACAAGCTCTGGGTTTTAACACAATCAGTTTGAAAACCAAGCCAATACAGGGGAATTTTTATATTCCATTACTATCACAAATGTGTATGTCATTACCTCCTTAAGCCAAATTCAATGAAAATGAGATTGACTTATTCCCTTTTGCCTTCCTGTTCTTGTCCTCCATGGTAACCATTTTTCCTTGCCTCTTCTATATGAGATAATTTACCCCATTCTGTCTCTCCCCATCTCCTCTCATTATATTCCACTGTCACCACTCATATTCACCTTTGAAGTATTGGTCCTGTGCCCTCTATCTATGTATACCTGTACACATATATACACACACTCACATATGTATTCATATACCCATATACTCCCTATATAGATATACATATGTATGTATACACCCACATTTCCATTCCCTTCAACTATTTTCATAATTAGAAAAGTTTAATAAGTTACAATTATCATTTTTCCCATGTGCAATGTTAATAATTCAACTTTGATAACTTTCTTATCATTTCTTTTCCAATTTTGCTTCTCATACTTCTCTTGCTTCTTGTACCTGAATTTCAAATTTTCTGTTCAACTCTGGTCTTTTCATCAAGAATGCTTGAAAGTCCTCTCTTCCACTGAATGATAATGTTTTCTCCTGAAACATTATACTCAGTTATGCTGGGTAGGTGATTCTTGGTTTTAATCTTAACTTCTTTAAACTCCAGAATATCATATTCCAAGTGCTTCAATACCTTAATGTAAAACATGCCAGATCCTGTATTATCCTGATTGTGTGTCCACAGTATTCAAATTGTTTGTTCTTGTCTGCTTCTAATATTTTCTCCTTGATCTGGGAACTCTGGAACCTGGGTTTAAAATTCCTAGGAGTTTTCTTTTTGGTATCTTTTGCAGGAGGTTATCAGTGGATTCTTTCAACCTCTATTTTGCCCTCTGGTTCTAAAACATCAGGGCAATTTTCCCTGAGAATTTCTTGAAGGATGATTTCTAGCTTCTTTTTTTGATCATGGTTTTCAGTTCATCCAATAATTTTAAAACTATCTCTCCTACATCTATTTTCCAGGTTGGTGGTTTTCCCAATGAGATATTTTACATTTCCTTCTATTTTTTCATTTCTTTGGATCTGTTTAATAGTATCTTGATTTCTCATAAAGTCACTAGCTTCCATTTTCTCCAGTCTAATTCTCAAGGAATGATTCTTTTAGTAAGCTTTTGAGATTCATTTTCCATGTGGCAGATTTGGCTTTTTAAGGCATTTGTCTCCTCGTTGCATTTTTGAGCCTCCTATGCCATCTGGGTTAATCTATTTTTTAAGGTGTATTTTCTTCAGTCAGGTTGTGGACTCTTCTGTCATAATTTTATTACATGGTTCTCATTTCTCTTCCCATTTTTTCTCCACTTCTCTTATTTTGTTTTCAAAATCTTTCTTAACGTCCTCTATGGCCTATAGGCAACTCTTACTTTTTTTGGAAGACTTTGGTGTAGGAGTTCTTACTTTGCTGCCTTCCACTTGTTCCATGCTTTGATCCATCCCCTGCCCCAAATAACATTGTAAAGTTCAATTGTTGCACTTTCTTTACTTCTTTTGCCTGCTCATTGTGCCTCTCAATTACTTGACTTTTAAGCTTTTTGCCACAGTAGGACTCTGCTACCAGAGAGGGGAGCTGTGTCCCAATCACTTGGGTTTTCTCAGCTGCTAAAATTATTAGTTCGGTGCCCTCTCTAAATCCTCCACACTCTCTGGCAAACTCAACACATACACCAGAACCTCCAAACTACACTGCAATCCAGATACAACCAGGTTAAAGCAAAAGTGATTAACCCTCAGACTGGTCACTTGGTCCCCCCCTACAGTCTTCTGGACAGTAGCTGAAACTCCCATGTGGCTGGGGCAGCATGACTGTGGCACCTCACTGGGTTCTCCCTCTACGGGATAAAGGCTGGACCACTCTTCCAAACTACCATATTCCAACATCCACACTGCTTTGACCTCTTACTTTGTCCTTCACCTCTATCTGTTTGCTCAGAGTCACCTTTTACATGAATTGGTGTTGGTGGGAGTGGTAGCTCCATGGAAATCCTTTTTTCTAGGACTCTGCCCTGAAGGAATACAATTTCTTAGAAATTAAATATATATATATATATATATATATATATATATATATATATATATATATATATATAAGCATATGAAAAATTCTCTAAATCACTATTGATTAGTGAAATGCAAATTGAAACACATTTCAGGTACCACATCCTAACAGTTATATAGACTAACATGACAAAATATAAAAATTATATATGCTGGAGAAAATGTGTAAAAAATTGAGATACTAATGCATTTTTGGTGGAGTTGTGAAAAGATTCATTCTCAAGAGCAATTTAGCACTATACACAAAGGGCTATAAAATGCACATACTCTTTGACCCAGCAAAAACTCTTCTAGGGCTATATCCAAAGAGATCATAGAAGTGGGAAGAGGATCTGTATGTACAAAAATATTTATAGTAACTTATTTTAATTTTTTGTGGTGGCCAAGAAGTATAAATCAAGGGGATGCCTATCAATTGGGGAATGGCTAAACAAGTTTTGGTACATGAATGTAATGAAATACTATTGAGCTGTAAGAAATGAGGAGCAGACTTCATAATAACCTGGAGAGACAAATAAAAATTCTTTCTGAGGAAAGCAGAACCAGGAGAACTTTGTAAACACTTATAGATGCATCATGTCTGTGATGACTAAATTTGATAGACTACACTTCTCTCAGAAATGCAAAGTTATAAGACAATTCCTAAAGACCCATAATGAGAAAAGATATCCACATTCAGAGAAAGAACTATATAATCTCAATGCAAATTGAAGCAAACTACTTACTCTCTTTTTTTTTTGTTTTGTTTTATTTTGTTTTCTTTCTTTCTCCTTGTTCATTCCATTGGTTGTAATTCTTGCTTACAATTTGACTAAGATTTAATATAATGGTTTTTGTATAATTGACATCAGATTGCATGTTGCCATGGGGGGTAGAGGGAAGAAGAAGGAGGGGGAGAAAATTTGGAACTGAAGGGATTGTGGAACTGAATGCTATAAAATAAAGGTAAATAAAGATTAAAAAAATCTAAGTCCTTAAAAATTAGCATGGAGCAAATGGAAGCTAATAACTCTATAAGAAATCAAGAAATTATAAAATGAAACCAAAATAAACAATAGAAGACAATGTGAAATATCTCATTAAACTAATAGCTGGCTTGGAAAATAGATATAGGAGAGAAAACTTAGTAATTACTGGATTACCTGAAAATCATGACCAGAAAAAGAACCTAGACATCTCCTTTCAAGAAATTATCAAGAAAAACTGTTATGATATTCCAGAATCAGAAAGTAAAATAAAAATTGAAGGCATTCATAAATCACCTCTGAAAGAGATCCCAAATTTTAAATAGCTAGTAATATTATAGTCACATTCCAGTATCCTGAGATCAAGGAGAAATTATTGCACATATAAAAAAAAAATCACATATCTTGGAGCCACAACAAGGATAACACAAAGATTAGCAGTTTCTGCCTTAAACGATCAGAGGTCTTAGAATATGATATTGCATGAAGGAGCTAGGCCTACAAACAATTGTCACTTAACCAACAAAAGTGAATATAATCCTTCTGGGGGAAAAGTGGACATTCAATGAGATAGAGAACTTTCAATCATTCTTAATAATAATACCAGAGTGGAATAGAAAATTTTTCTTTAAATACAAGACTCAAGAGAAGCACAAAAATGTAAACAGGAAAGCAAAATAAGAGTTGTAATATGTTTAATCTGTTTACATCCATTCATAGGAAGATGATCATAAAGCTCATAAGACCTTTCTCATTGTTAGGGTAGTTAGAAGGAGCATATGTAGACAAAGGGTACAGGTGTGAGTGGGATATGAAGGGATCATTTCTACTAAATAAAATTGAGAAGTGAGAATGGAATGTACTGGGTGAAGGAGAAAGAGAGACGTAGAAAGAAGTAAATGATCTCACATTAAAGAAGGAAGAACAATCTTTAACAGTGGAGGGGAAGAAGGTGGAGTTGAGGGGAGGTGAGTGAACTTTATTCTCAGCAGAATTAGCTCAAAGGGTTACACCCTCAATTGTGTGTAGAAATTGATCTTACCCTACAGACATGTAGAAGGGGAAGGAGGAAAGGAGAAATGGGTGTGATGGAAGGGTAGATTGGGGAAGTGGTTAGCCAGAAGCAAGGCACATTTGATGATGTACAGGGTAAAAGGAAAGAAAGAATAGAATAAAAGGGGAGAGAGATAGCATGTAAGGAAATAGAGTTAGCAATAGTAACAGTGAAAAAAAATGAAGCAGGTTTTTTTTGATAAAGATCTCATTTCTTTAATTTCATTTCATATAGAGGGCTGAGTCAAATTAAAAAAAATATATATATATACACACATATATATATGTCATTATATATATATATATATATATATATATATATGTCATTCCAAAGTTGATACATGATCAAAAGGTATGAACAGTTTTCAGGTAAAGCAATGAATTCTGTTTATACCCATATTAAAGAAAACTTACTCGAACTCACAAGGGTATTATATAAATGGAAATTAAAACAATTCTGAGGTATTAACTAATGCTTATTGAATTGACTATTAGGAATGCAAAGGTAAGTGGCAAATGTTTCAGGGGATGAGAGAAAATTGGGATATAAATGTATTGTAAGTAGAGTTTCAAAGTGATTCAACCATTCTGTGGAGCAATTTGGAATTGTGCCCAATGGGCTCTAATATCATGCATATCCTTTGACTAAAAGTACCATTATTTGGTCTGTATCCCATCCCACATCGCCCAACACACCTTCCTCAAACGGAAAAGGACCTACATATTGAAATATATTTATATTAGTTCTTTTCTTGGGCAAAGAATGAAAAATTGAGACGTTGTGGGGAGGCTAGGTGGTGCAGTGAATAGAGCACTGGCCCTGGAATCAGGAGGACCTGAGTTCAAATCCTGCCTGAGACAATTAACAAATTTACTAGCCATGTGACTTTGGGCAAGTCATTTAACCCCAATTGCCCTACAAAAAGCAAAAAAAAATTGAGGGGATGCCTACCAATTAGAGAATGGCTGAACAATCTCTGGCAGGTAATTATTTTGTAATTCTATTATACTTTATGAAATGATGAGCAAAATTCTCTCAGAAAAACCTGGAAATAATTTCCAGGGCTGATGTAAAGTGACTTGTACAGTATGAATCATAAATACAATATTTTAACAATGGGAATGTTATAAAAGCTTTAATTGACTAAACTACTTTCAACTATAAAATGATCCAAGACAACTCTGAAGGACTTATGATGAAAACCGCTATCCATCTCTGAAGGTAACCTGGCAGCAAGACAAGAAGGGACTATAACACTGGGCTGTAAGCAGAGAATGGTCTCACAAGGGCAGTGTTGGCATAAACCTGCAACCCAGACTAGCCAGAGCAGAAGTCATAGGCCTGAAACACTGGCAGTTGTGGAGGTTTCCAAAATTCTCAATCCATAAACACTAAAGAGAAAGTAAAAAGATCATTGAGGAAACTCTGTTGTACCTGGAAAGTGAAGAACGTGGTCTGGCTCCTGCACCTGGGGAGGCAGCAGCAGCTGCGGCAGCAGTGGGGCTGCTTGCAGAACTCCAGGCCCACAGATGGTGGGGTAATGAAGCAACTTATGAGAGGATATTGCAGAAATCCCTTTGCTGGAAATGATGTAGAATTCTCTTGCTTTTCCCTGCTTGTTTCTGGGTTGAAGTCTTGGGTGGCAATCCTGGGGTGAGGAGAAGCACTGGTGAGGCAGAGCTTGTTGAAGCTGTGGAGAAGTGATCCTCCTCACAGTTCCTTAAGCAGGTGCCTAGAAGAAGCTCTGACAACAGCAGGGCAAAACCCCAGAAATTTGGGACAAAATATCCTCCACTAGGGAAGTAGTTCTACCATTGCAAAGAGCTCAAAAGTCAAGTAATGGGCTGGGAAAATTCGTAAACAGAAGAAGAAAAATCAAACTATATAAACATTCTTTGGTGACAAAGAAAATCAAGACAAAGAATCATAAGAAGAAAAGAAAGAAAAATCAAACTATATAAACATTCTTTGGTGACAAAGAAAATCAAGACAAAGAATCATAAGAAGAAAAGAAAGTCAAAATTGCAAGAAAAATATGAATTGGTCAGGGGCCATGGAGCATCTCAAAGAGGATTTTGAAAATCAAGTAAGAGAAGCAGAGGAAAAATTGGGAAGAGAAATGAGAGTGATGCAAGAAAAACATGAAAAAAATGAGTCAATAGCTTAATAAAGGAGAGCCCAATAATAATGAGGAGAAGAATACCTTAAAAGCAGAAATGGCTGGATGAAAAATGAATTTTAAAAGCTTACTGAAGAAAATAATTCCTACAATACTAGACTGGAGTGAAGGGAAGCTAATGGTTTCATGAGCAATCAAGATATTATGAAACAGATTCAAAAGAATGAAAAAAAATAGAAGGCAACATGAAATATCACACTGGAAAATGACTAACCTGAAAAATATATCTGGAGAAATCATTTAAAAATCATTAGACTTTGTGAAAGCCATCATCTTTAAAGAAATTTTCAAGAAAAAACTGCCCTGATATTCTAGAACCAGAGGGGAAAATAGAAACTGAAAGAATCCACCAATTGCCTCTTGAAAAAAAAATTCCAAAAAGAAACCTTCTAAGAATATTATAGACAAAAACAAGAGTTCCCAGGTCAAGGAGAAAATATTACAACCAGTCAGGAAGAAATAATGCAAAATTTGAGAACATAATCAGAATAGCACAAGATCTAGAAGCTTCTATAATAAGGGTTTGAATAGCTTAGAATATGCTATTACAGAAGTTGAAGGAGCTAGGATTAAAACCAGGCATCACCTACCTAGCAAAACTGAAGATAATACTTTAGGGGAAAATATGAATATCCAATGAAATAGCGGACTTCCAAGTATTCTTGATGGAAAGATCAGATTTGAAAAGAAAATTCTCTTTCAAATGCAAGAAGCAAGAGAAGCATGAAAAGTAAACAGGAAGAAGAAATCATAAGAAGCTTAATAAAGTTGAACTTTTAAAATTCCTAAATGGAAAGATGATATTTGTAACTCATGAGACTTTTCTTAGTATTACAATAGTTGAAGGGAATATGTGTGTGTGTTTGTTTCTGTATGTTTGTATGCATGTATGTATATGTGTATTTGAATGTATAGGTGTGTATGTGTATATATGTATGTGTGTATAAGTATACAGAAACAGAGGGCAGAGGGTGAGTTGAATATGAATGGATAATATATAATAAATAAAATTAAGAAATGAGGCTAATATAGTACAAGAAGGAGAAAGATACAGTTAGAATATAGTAAATTATCTCACATGATAGAGGCAAGTGAAAGCTATTACAATGGAGGGGAAGAGAAAAGAGGTGAAAGCGAATGGGTGATCCTTACTGTCATTGGAATTGACTTAACAGGCCACTAACATTATTGTTTTTAAGGAGCTGTTGTATTCATTGTAATGTGTTTTCTAATTTTGCAATTTTGATTTTAAAAGAATTACTCATTCTATCTTCTATTTCTCATTTGGTTTGAAAAATTCCTTTTGAGCTCATCTAGGAATGCTTTCTGTGTTTGAGACCAGTTCCCTGTTGAGTCTTCAGCTGAAGGTGTGGAGACAACACTGTCTCTCTCTGAGTTTGGCTCCTGACTTTAAGAATACTAGGACTCCAGAGTCTTTGTCTTTGCAATCTGCTTTCTACCCATTTTGAGGCATGGCCATAGCCATGTCTTCTCTAGGGTTCCCAAGCCTTTACTGTTTAACTTTTTTCCCCGGGGCAATAATTACTAAGTTTTCAGGGTCTGAGGGGGGAATTACAGTAGCCAGGGCTCACTCTGCCATCCTGGTTCCCAGAGGTCCAGATACAGCCTTTTTTAATTTCTGGGCTATGGATGGGTAGTCCCAGGAGTATTTGCTCCCCCTCCCAGCGGCCCTGAATTTGATTCTTACCCTGCTCCACCCAGTCCCAACCCTTTGTTGGTAGGCCTGGAAATGGCCCTTTTGATTGGTGGTACGACTTGCCACCACATTGACCAGGCCTCCTGCCAGCCTGCCTCTCTCTGTGCATCATGAGTATTCTGTCCTGCCTCTCTCTGCGACTCTCTCTGTGCACCAAGAAACTGAACATATTCTTCCAGGCAAGGAGATAGTCATTCAATAATGTAACAGTTTCCACACCTTCCTGATGAAAAAGCCAGAGCTAAATGGAAAATTCAACCTCCAATTACAAGACGCAAGAGAGACATAGAAAGGTAAACAAGGGGATGGGGGGCGGAGCCAGGATGGCGGAGAAGAAGCACGACCTTCCCACGGCTCCAGCTTCCACCCTCCCCAATCCATATAAAAATGGGACTCTAAACAAACTTTGGAGCTGCAGAACCCGCTGAGGACAGCCTAGCAGGCTGGCAGGAATCGGCCAGTGCAGCGCTCTGGGAGGGGAGCCCAGCAACACGCCGAGGCTTTAGCCCCAGGGCGGGCCTGACCAGCCATCAGCCAGAGGGACTCCAGATCAGCAGCAGCTGTGGCCATTTCCAGATTTATCAATACATAGATGTGAAAGACAAGGTGAGAGGCCAGTGCAGTCTGAACTTTGGGACCCAGTAAGTGGGAGTGCATAGCTTCTACCCACGGGGCAAGAAAACACTGAGACTCCAGCACAGCCTGACAGCACCATGTGGCAGCTTCAGCTCCTGGCCTGCAGAGTGTAGGGGGAACAAGCACCAGTCTGAGGGGTAATCGCTCTTGCTTTAACTGCTTGGATCTGGATTGCAGTCTAGGGTGGAGGTCCTGGGGTGTGTGTTCAGCTTGCCAGAGCATGTGGAGACCTCAGAGAGAGCACCCCATCTAATACTTCCGGCAGCTGAGAAAACCCCAGCGTTTGGGATGAAAACTCCCCTGTCTGGTGTCAGAGTCCTACTGTGGCAACAAGCCTAAAAGTCAAATAATTGAGTGGCAAAATGATCAGGCAAAGGAAACAAAGGAGACAGAAGATTCCAACATTACACCCCTACTTTGGGGACAAGAAGGAGCAAGGCATGGAATAGGAGGAAAACAGTGAAGTCAGAACTCCTGCACCAAAAGCTTCAAAGAAGAATACAAGCTGGTTACAGGACATAGAGGACCTTAAGAAGCAGATAAGAGAAGTGGAGGAAAAATTTGGAAGAGAAATGAGAACAACGAATGAAAATTATGAAATGAGGGTCAACAGCCTGACTGAAGAAAATAATACCTTAAAAAACAGACTGACTCAAATGGCAAAGGAGGCTCAAAAAGGCAATGAGGAGAAGAATGCCTTAAAAAGGCGAATTTTCCAGATGGAAAAAGAATCTCAAAAGCTCAATGAGGAGAATCATTGCTTCAGAATTAGATTGGAGCAAATGGAAGCTAATGACTTTATGAGAAATCAAGATGCTGTTAAACAGATCCAAACAAATGAAAGAATAGAGGCAATGTGAAATATCTCATGGGAAAAACCACTGACCTAGAAAATAGATCCAGGAGAGATAATTTGAAAATTATTGGACTGCCTGAGAGCCATGACCAAAGTAAGAAACTAGAAAGTATACTCCAGGAAGTTCTCAAAGAAAACTGCCCTGATGTTTTAGTACCAGAGGGTCAAAATAGAGGTTGAAAGAATCTACCAATCACCTCCTGAAAAAGATTCCAAAAAGAAAACTCCTAGGAATATTATAGCCAGGTTCTGGAATTTCCAGATTAAGGAGAGAATATTACAAGCAGCCTAGCCAGGTTCTGGAATTTCCAGATTAAGGAGAGAATATTACAAGCAGCCAGGAAGAAACAATTTGAATATTGTGGAAACACAATCAGGATAACCCAGGATATGGCAACTTCTACATTGAGGGATCGAAGGGCTTGGAATGTGATATTCTGGAGGTCAAGGGAGCTGGGATTAAAACCAAGAGTCACCTACCCAGGAAAACTGAATATCATGTTTCAGGGGAAAATATGTTCATTCAGTGGAATACAGGACTTTCAAGCATTCTTGCTGAAAAAACCAGAGTTGAATAAAAAATTTGACATTCAGATACAAGAAGCAAGAGAAGCATGAGAAGGTAAACAGGGAAAAGAAATTATAAGGAACTTATCAAAGTTGAACTATTAACATTCCTACATGGAAAAGCAATAATTTTAACTTATGAAACTTTTCTCAGTAATTGAAGGGATTAGAAATATATATATATATATATATATATATATATATATATATATATGGGTATGCAGGCATATGAATACATATGTGAATGTGTGTATATACGTTTACAGGTATACATAGGTAGAGGGCACGGGACCAATTTAACAGGAAGGGATGATACTTAAAAGGTGAAATTAAGAGGTGAGAGGAATATAATGAGAGGAGATGGGGAGAGACAGATTGGGGTAAACTATCTCATACAGAAGAGGCAAGGGAAAATGGTTACAATGGAAGGGAAGAATAGGAAGGCAAAAGGGAATGGGTCAACCTTATTCCTATTGAACCTGGCTTGAGGAGGGAGGGAAATACACACTAAATAGGGGATCCCACCCTCCAGGAGAATAGGGGGGAAGGGGATGATGGGGGATGATGGAAGGGAGGGCAGGCTGGGGGGAAGGGAATTTGGAAGCACCCACTTTTGAAAAGGGACAGGATCAAAATAGAGAACAGAACAAGTGGGAGGTGGGATAGGAGGGAGGGAAATATAGTCAGTCTTTTACAATATATCTATTATGTTATTGTTTCGCATTAGCCACACATGTACAACCTATACTGAACAGCTTGTCTCCCCAGTGGGGGTGGGTGGCAGGGGGATGAATCTGGAATTGAAAGTTTTAAAATCAAATATTCTAATATATATAGATAGATAGATAGATAGATAGATAGATAGATAGATAGATAGATAGATAGATGTGTGTGTGCATACATACATATATATATATATATACATATATATATATACTATTATTAATACCAGTTTACATGTAATTAAGAAATAAGATATACAGGCACTGAGGCATAGAAATCCACTGGAAAAGTCGAAACGGATATAGGAGAAAATATGGGAGAGAGCAGATAGGAGGTGGGGATATCCTGTGGAACTGATTTTTTGGGAGGATGGGTGGGGGAAAAACGGGGAGAAAATGTGTAATTCAAAATCTGGCGGAAACGAATGATGTAAATCAGAAGTTAATAAAGTATTTAAAAAAAGAAAAAGAAAGGTAAACAAGGAAAACACACACACACCCTCTTATTTAATAAGAGTAAACTGTTTACAGACCATTAGAGGGTATAAGTATAAATTACACAAAATCAAAAAATTATGACCAAAAAAAAAAACTTATGGTGTGACTAGGTGGCACATTGAATAGAGCACTGGGCCTGGAGTCAGCAGGACCTCGGTTGGGATCCAGCATCAGACACTTTACACAAAAGCCAGCCATGTGACCTTGGTCAAGTCACTTAACCCCAATTGAGCTACCAAAAAAAGTAAAAAAAAAAGTAAAACCTTATTAAGGGCTACACAGGGACTGCAATGGAAGAAGAGGAAAGAATGAAGTTGAAAAAGGTAAATTATGCCACACAAAGAGACATAAAAACAATATAGCATAGGGAAAGAAGGAATGAACATGAGTATTATATGAGCTATTTCTTCATTGGTTCTGGTGCAAGGAAGGAATAACACAACCAGTAAAGCTTATGACTCTATGGAGAAGAGACAGAAAACATATCAAAATAGAGGGAAAGAGGGGAGGGAGAGGAGCTTTGCATGAAATTTGTTCCTTTCACTCTTGGTTCAAAGAAGAAATAACAGAATACATTAAGTATAAAAATATCCTACAGGCAATAAGAGGGGGAAAAGTCTAAAATGGGGTGGGTTGCTAGAAGGTGGGGAAGAAGTAAGGGGGAAGGGGAGGAAAAGTGAGGGGCACTGAGAAGAAGGGAATACTGAGGGAGGTGGTGGTCAAAAGGAAAACTCTTAAGGAGGGGAAGGGAGAAAGGGGAAAAATATAAACATATACAGGGGAGGTAATAGGATGGAGGGAAAGAAACAGATAGCAATCATAACTGTGAATGTGAATGGTATGAACTCTCCCATAAAATAGAGGCGCATAGGAAAATGGATTAAAAACCATAATCCTATAATATGCTGTTTACAAGAAACACATCTGAAAAATAGGGATACATACAGAGTAATGGTAAAAGGCTGGAGTAAAATATATTATGCCTCAGCTAAAGTAAAAAAAAAAAAGCAGGGGTCGCAATCCTTATATCAGATAAAGCAAAAATTGATCTTATTAAAAGAGATAAGGAAGGAAACTATATCTTGCTAAAAGGCACCATCAAGAATGAAACAACATCATTGCTTAACATATATGCACTAAGTGGTACAGCATACAAATTCCTAGAGGAGAAGGAAAGGGAATTAGCGGAAGAAAGGGATAACAAAACTATACAAGTAGGGGAACTTAATCTCTCCCTCTCTGCACTTGATAAATCCAACCTCAAAATAAACAAGAAAGAAGTTAAGGAGGTGAATAGAATTTTAAAGATGGTAGATATGAAAGATCTCTGGAGACAACTGAATGGGGATAAAAAGGAATATACCTTCTTATCAGTGGTACATGGCACATACACAAAAATCGACCACGTACTAGGACATAAAAATCTCACAATTCAATGCAGAAAGGGAGAAATATTAAATGCATCATTCTCAGATTATATTGCAAAAAATCATATAAAATAAAGGGGCCTCCAAAGACAGATTAAAAACTAATTGAAAACTAAACAATGTAAACCTAAAAAATGAGTGTGTCAAACAAGAAACTACAGAAACAATCAATAACTTCATTCAAGAATATGACAATAATTGGACAAAATACCAAAATATGTGGGATGCAGCAAAGGCAATTCTTAGAGGAAGTTTTATATCGCTGACAGCATACATGAATAAATTAGAGAAAGGGGAGGTCAATGAATTAGACATGAAATTGAAAAAGCTAGGAAAAAATTAAAATCCATAACTAAATACTAAATTAGAAATAATGAAAACCAAAGAGGAGTTGAATAAAATTGGAATTAAGAAAATTATTGAATTAATAAAGAAAACTAAGAGCTGCTTTTATTAAAAAAATAAAATCAATATACCCTTAGCCCATATGATAAAAAAGAAAGAAGAAAACCAAATTATGAGCATCAAAAAAGATAAGGCTGAATCTACCTCCCATAAAGAGGAAATTAAAACAATAATTAGGAATTTTGCCAAATTAAATGCACATAAATTTGACAATATTTGTAAAATTGATGAATATTTATAAAAAATATAAGTTGCCCAGATTAACTGAAGAGGAAGTAAATTATTTAAATAAACCCATCTCAGAGAAAGAATTTGAACAAGCCATCAGTGAACTCCCTAGGAAAAAATCTACAGGGTCAGATGGATTTACTAATGAATTCTATCAAACATTTTAAGAACAATTGATTCCAATACTCTACAAACTACTTGGGAAAATTAGTGAAGAAGGAGTACTACCAAATTCTTTTTATGACACAAACATGGTACTGATATGTATATCACAAAGAGATAAAAAAGCAAAAGAAAAATACAGACTAATTCCCCTCATGAATATAGAAGCAAAAATTTAAATAAAACATTAGCAAAAAGACTACAGCAACTTTTTTACAAGAATAATACACTTTGATCAGGTAGGATTCATTCCAGGAATGCAAGGATGGTTTAACATTAGGAAAACCATCAATATAATTGATCATAACCACCATAAAACTAGTAGAAAACCCATGATTATTTCAATAGATTCAGAAAAATATTTTGACAAAGTACAACATCCATTCCTATTAAAAACACTGGAAAGTATAGGAATTAATGGAGTTTTCCTTAAAATAATAACTAACATTTATTTAAAGCCATCAGGAAGTATTATATGTAATGGGGATAAGCTACAAGTATTTCCAATATGATCACGGGTAAAACAATGGTGTCCACTATCACTTCTCTTATTCAATCTGGTACTGCAAATGTTAGCAGTAGCAATTAGAGAAGGAAAAGAAATCAGAGGAATCAAATTAGGCAAAGAAGAGACCAAGTTATCACTCTTTGCAACTGACATGATGATATACTTAGAGAATCCTAAAGAATTAATTAAAAGGCAATAAGTAAATTTGCTAAAGTTGCAGGATATAAAATAAACCCACATAAATCCTTTGCGTTCTTGTATATTTCTAATGAAATTCCACAACAAGAGATAGAAAGAGAAATCCCATTTAAAATTACTGTAGACATTATAAAATATTTGTGAATCTACCTACCAAAATAAAACCAGAACCTATATGAACACAACTACAAAACACTTTTCACAGAAATAAAGTCAGATCTAGCTAAGTGGTAAAACATCGATTGCTCATGGTTGGGTTCAGCTAATATACTAAAAGTGATAATTTGACCTAAATCATTTTCTATATTTAGCGCCATACCAATCAATTTACCAAAAGATTACTTTTTAGACCTAGAAAAAATAGTAACAAATTTCCTTTTCAATATCCAAGGATATTGATGAAAAGAAATGCTGGGAAGGTGGCCTAGCTAGACCAGATTTTAGTCTGTATTATAAGGCAGCAGTTAAAAAAATTACTTGATACTGACTGAGGAATGGAGCAGTGGATCAATGGAATAAAGTGGATACACAAGACTCTGAAGTCAATGACTATAATAATCTACACTTTGATAAACCCAAAGGCCCCAGTTTTGGGGATAAGAACTCAGTATTTGACAAACTTTTCTGGGAAAACTGAATATAGTATGGCAGAAACTGGGCATAGACCATTATCTAACACCTTATGCCAAAATTAAGTCTAAATGGGTGAGTGATCTAGGTATAAAAGATGGTACTGTAAGCAATCTGGGAAAGCAAGGAATAGTTTACTTGACAGATTTATGGAGAGGGTAACCTTTCACGACCAAAAACTAAGTACAAGGCATTATAAAATGCAAAATGGATAATTTTTGATTACATGTAACTGAAAAGCTTCTGTAGGAGCATAGCCAATGTAACCAAGATTAAGAGGGAAGTGGGAAATTGGGAAAGGATTTTTACAACCAATGTCTCTGATAATGGCTTCATTTCTAAAATATACAGAGAAATGAGACAAATCTATAAGAATACAAATCATTGCCCAGTTGGTAAATGGTCAAAGTATATGAACAGACATTTCTCAGAGGAAGAAATTAAAGATTTTATAAGCATTTGAAAAAAATGCTCTAAATCACTACTGATTGGAGAAATGCAAATCAAAACAACTCTGAGGTACCACATCTCACCAGTCACATTGGCTAAGATGAAAAAACAGGAAAATGACAAATGCTAGAGAGGATGTGGAAAAACTGGAACACTAATACATTGCTGCTTCTTAAGGCAATCTTCTCCTCATTGGCTTTTTGGAGCTCCTTTGCCATTTGATTTCATCTATTTTTAAATTGTTATTTTCTTCAGTATTTTGGGGGGGAGGTCTCCTTTGGCAGAGTATAGCCTAGTTTTTTTTCATGATTTTTTAACCTCATTTCTCTTCTTCCCATTTTTTTCTCTACTTCTCTTACTTGATTTTCAAAGTCTTTCTTGAGCTCTATTTCATATTTTTCTTGGAGGTTTTTGATGCATGAGTTTTTACTTTTTTGTCTTCTTATGGTTCTATTTTTGGATTATCTTTATCATCAAAAAAACAGTTCTATACCCTGATTTTGCTTCCTGCTTTTGCTCATCTTGCCAGCCAGCTGTTGAGCTATTTGCCATGGTAGAACTCTTTTTGCAGAATGGAGAGTGATTTGTCCCCAATTTCTGAGGCTTTGTGTATCTGTTGACAGAGCGTCTTCTAGGCACCTGCCTCAGGATTGTGAGGAGGACTGCCTCTCCATGATCACCATTAGCACTGCCTTGCTAGTGCTCCTCCTCACCCCAGGACTACTACCCAAGACTGCAACCCTGATCCAAGCAGGGAAAAGCAAGATAATTCAACCTCAATGCCAGCAAAGAGAGTGCTGCAATTACCCTATGGTCAGTAAGTTGTTTCTTTCCTCCATGTTCTCTGGACCTGGAACTCAGAAGGCAGCCACTGCAGCAGCAGATGCAGCTACAGCCACCTCTGTCACACTAGGGGCAGGGATGGGACCATGCTCTTCTCTCACTGTATTCTAACAGAGGTCCCCACTGATCCTTTACTTTCTCTTTGGTGTTTATGGGTTGAGAAGTTTGTAAACTGTCACAAGTACATTTGATTCAGTAACCTGAAGTCTGCTCTGACTGGTCTGTGTCTCTGGTCTGTGTGGGTGGGCTCTGCTCCCAGGCCAGTGCTATATACCTTTCCTGGAGGCCTGTCAAGCAAACTTCAGCAGTAGATTTGTTTCTCTCTGTCACTTTTTGGTTTCTGTAACACTAAAATTTGTTTAGAGTTATTTTTATAGGTAATGGAGGTGATTGGAAAAATTCCTACTTTTACTTTGCCATCTTGACACCCTCTCACTCTTGCAAATACTTTTCAATTTACTGTAACAAAAATTACCATTATGCATTTCACAATGATTTATATCTCCTGTTTGGTCATGCATTCTTCCATTCTCCATAAATTTGACAGGTAAAGTATTCCTTGGTCTACCTGTTTGTTTACAGTGCTATCCTTAGTATCTAAATTTTTTACCCATTTCGTGGATCTCTGGTCTTTTCATCAGGAAGTTTTGGAAGACACTTCTTTCATCGAATGTCCATCTCCTCCCCTGAAAATTTATCCTTGGAGCGGCCAGGTAGCACAGCGAGTAAGAGCAATAGCTCCAGTGTTGAGAAGACCTGGAGATCGAATCCTGGGCTCAGACACTTAGCACCCACCCAGAAACACCTGCCTGTGTAACCTTGAGCAAGTTACTTAACCCCAATTGCTTTAAAAAAAGAAAGTTTATCCTCATTCTGTTTTTTTCTTTTTCTTTTTTAGTTTACATCATTCATTTCCACAAGATTTTGAATTACAAATTTTCTCCCCATTTTTCCCCCATCCACCACCCCAAAACAGCGATCCCACTGAATATCCCCTCCCCCAATCTTCTCTCTCCCATATTTTGCCCCATTCCTCCTCTAACTTTCCAGTAGGGCATGGTGGATCTCTATGCCCCAGTGCCTGTGCATCTCTTTTCCAAGTTAGATATAAAATAATGCAGATTATTTCCCTTCCTCCTGCATCACCCACCCACACTGGGAAGATAAGCAATTTAATATAGGTTGTACATGTGTAGCCATTGCAAAACATCTCCATAGTGGATACATTGTGAAAGACAGACTACATTTCGCTCCATCCTATGACACCCCTCCACCTATTCCACTCTACTTTTATCTGTCCCTTTCCAAAAGTAGGTGTTTCCAACTTCCCTCTCCCCACAGCCTGCCCTCCCTTCCATAAACTCTCATCCCCTTCCCCACAACTCTCCTGTAGGGTGATATACCACATCTAGTGTGTATGTCATTTCTTCCCCAAACCCAATGAGGATAAGGTTGACTCATTCTTTTTTGCATCCCTTTTCTTCCCTTCTATTATAACAGTTTCTCCTTGCCTCTTCTATATGAGATAATTTACCCCATTCTGTTTCTCCCTATCTCCTCTCATTATATTCCTCTCTCACCTCTCAATTTCACCTTTTAAGTATCAACTCTTCTTATTCAATTGGTCCTATGCCCTCTGTCTATGCATACCTTTACACATATATACACACCCTTGCATATGTATTCATATGCCCATGTACACTCCTATATAGACTTATACATGTATGTACACACACACATATATATGCACATATATACACACATGCATATACATTTCTATACCTTTCACCTATTCTCATATGGAGAGAAGTTTCATAAGTTATAATTATTGTTTTTCCATGTAGGAATGTAAATAGTTCAACTTTGGTAAGTTCCTTATGATTTCTTTTCCCTGTTTACCTTCTCATGCTCCTCTTGCTTCTTGCATCTGAAAGTCAAATTTTCAATTCAACTCCGTTTTTTTTTTCATCAAGAATACTTGAAAGTCTATTTCTATTTCATTGAATGACCATATTTTCTCCTAAAATGTGATACTTTGCTGGGTAGGTGATTCCTGGTTTTAATCCCAGTTATTTGACCTCCGGAATATCATAATCCAAGCTCTTTAATCCCTCAGTATAGAAGCAGCCAGATCCTGTGGTGTCCTGATTTTGTTTCCATAATATTGAAATTGTTTCTTCCTGGCTTCTTGCAATATTTCCTCCTTGACATGGGAACTCTGGAATCTGGCTATAATATATCTGGAAGTTTTCTTTTTCAGATCTTTTTCAGGAGGTGATCGGTGGATTCTTTCAACTGATACTTTTCCCTCTGGTTCTAAAACATCAGGGCAATTTTCCTTGAGAATTTCTTGAAGGATGATTTCTAGGTTCTTTTTAAATCATGGTTTTCAGGTAGTCCAAAAAATTTTAAATTATCTCTCCTGGATCTATTTTCCAGCTCAGTGTTTTTTTTTTTTTTCCCAGTGAGATATTTCACATTGCCTTCTATATTTTCATTTGTTTAGATATGTTTAATAGTATCTTGATCTCTCATAAATCCACTGGCTTCCAAAGTTCCTTTAGAGCTCATCTAGGAGATTTTTCTGGTCTTGGGACCAGTTCCCTGTTGAAGTTTCAGCTTTGGGTGAGGAGTCCACATTGTATCTCTCTGAGTTTGGTTCCTCCCTCTGAGGATAGTAGGACTCCAGAGTCTTTATATTCTGCTTTCTACACATTTTGAGTCAGGGCCCTAGCCATGCCTTTTTTCTAAGGTTCCCAAGCCTTTACTGTTGAGGGTTTTACCCTGAAGCAATAGTTACTATTTTCAGGGTCAGAGGGGAGGTTGGAGCAGGTGGGATTCACTCTGCCATTCTGGTCCTTGGAGGTCCTGATAGGGGCTTTTTTTTTAAATTTCTGGGCTATGAAGGGGTAGTCCAAGGAGTATTTACTGTCCTAGACAGGGGCCCTGCATTTGGTTCTTACCTTGCTCTTACCAGTCCCAGCCTTTTAGTGATAGGACTGGTAGTGGCCCTTGTGGTTGGTAGGACGACTTGCCCCCCAAGTTGATCAGCCCTCCTCGTGGCCTGCCTTCCAGGCCTGCCTCTGCATGGCTGCTGCCTTCGAGGACTCTCTAGATTTATTTTTAGATCGTTTTTTTCAGTTAGTCCAATAATTTTTAAATCATCTCTCCTGTATCTGTTTCCAGATAAGTGGTTTTTCCAATGAGGTATTGCACATTGCTTTCTATTTTTTTTCACTTGTTTAGATCTGCTTAATTGTATCCATTTCTAATAATATCATCAGCTTCCTTTCATTCCAATCTAATTCTGAAGTAATTATTCTCTTCATTGAGCTTTTGAGGTTCTTTTTCCATATGGCAAATTTGGCTTTTTAACACTTTCTTCTCCTCATTGGCTTTTTGGGCCTCTTTTGCCATTTAAGTTAATCTATTTTTTAAGGTGTATTTTCTTCAGTCACATTGTTAACTCTCTTTTCATGATTTTCTTGTATTGTTCTCATTTCTCTTCCCAATTTTTCTTCCACTTCTCTTATTTCAATTTCAAAATCTTTCTTGAGCTCCTCCATGGCCTCTAAGCAGTTCATATTTTCCTTGGAAGCTTTCAGTGCAGGAGTTCTGACTTTTTTGTCTTCCTCCCATTTCATGCTTTGATACTTTTTGTGCCCAAAAAAGGAATTTAAATTAATATTGCTTTGCTTGCTTTGCTTCCTTTCCTTTATCGTGTTGGCACTCAATTACTTGACCTTTGAGGTCTTTGCCACAGTAGAACTCTGCTTCCAGAGGGAAGAGCTTTATCCCAATTGCTGGGGTTTTCATAGCTGCTGGAGCTCTTCAGATGGCGCCATCTCTACAGTCCCCACATGCTCTTGCTCACTGGTCACACACACCTCAGTTCCACCACCCACGGCCTCAATCCAGATCCAGGAAGGTTAAAGCAAGATCAATTACCCTCTGAATTCTCCCTTCACCCCCCTACAATCTGCAGGCTTGGAGCTGTGAAGCAGCCTCATGGACGTGGCTCCACAGCTGCTTCACTTCTGACACTTCTATCACTGGGGACAAAGGCCAGACCATGCTTCTGTGCTACCCCCCCCGACCTTGTTCAACAGAAGTTTTACACTGACTTTTTATTTGTCGTTGGCATTTATAGGTAAATATTTCTGGAATCCACCAGATCTGCTGGTGATCCATTCTCTGCAAATCCACTCTAACCGCTGCTAGTCAGGGCCACACTGGGGCTAAACTGTGGCTTACAGTGCTGGGCACTGCTCCCAGTACTCTGATGGACCTTTCCTTCTGCCCTGCTGGCCTGTTTTCAGCAGGAGATTTTTTTTTTCTCTCTGTCACTTTGTGGGGTCTGCAGATCTAAAATTTGTTTAGAGTCATATTTTATAGATATTTGAGGTGGTTTTAGGGGATCTCGCAGAGTTTTCCTGCTTCTATGCTGCCATCTTGGCTCCACCCTACATTCTAATTTTTAAGGGAGTCTTTTCTTCAGTGAACTTTGTTACCTCTTTTTCCATTTGTCCAATTCTGTTTGCCAAAAAAGCCCCACTGACTTTTGGTCTTCTTTTGCCATTTTGTTTAGTCATTTTTTAAGGTGTTATTTTCTTCATCATTTTTCACATCTACTTTAGCAAGC
Organism: Petaurus breviceps papuanus; assembly: GCF_028583685.1. Classification (NCBI taxonomy): domain Eukaryota; kingdom Metazoa; phylum Chordata; class Mammalia; order Diprotodontia; family Petauridae; genus Petaurus; species Petaurus breviceps. Next base: position 4,455,746 of record NW_027186315.1, on the reverse strand, counting down.
TGTTGACTGTTTTTTCAAGATATTTTTGCATCACTTTCATTTATCTTCCTAATTTTTCCTCTATTTCTCTTACTTTGTTTTTAAAATCCTTTTTGAGCTCTTCCTTGGCCAGAGACCAATTCATATTTTTTCTTGGAGGCTTTGAATATAGGCACTTTTACTTTTTTGTCTTCTGAGTGTGTATTTTGATCTTCTTTGTCTCTAAAGTCAGGTTCTATAGTCTGAGATTTTACCCACTGTTTGCTCATTTTCTCACCCATTTGCTTGACCTTGTAACTCTTTCTTAAGGAAGAAGTCTGTTTCCAGCATGGAGAAAGTACTGTCCCAAGCTTCAGAGGTTTTGTGCATCTGTTTTCAGAGAGATATCTAGGGACCTGTAACTTTGCAATTCTACCAAGTTAGTATGACAAAAGGAGAGGTGTTTATTCCTCTGCTGGCCTGTGCTCTTATCTGTGAGTGGCCACAGACTCTCTTTTCTGTCTTAGAACTGTGAGGAGCATTCCATCTTCACTGCTACCACATGCTCCACCAATGGCAGTGTTTTTCTTTACCCCAGCACCACAATGCATGACTATGACCTGGATCCAAGCATGGACAAAGCAAAAGAATCCTGCATCATTGCCTTGTAATGCTCCTCTGATCAGACTGTAATATCCCTCTAATCATCCACTTTATTCTCCTACTGGCTGTGAGCCAAGAATTCAAGGAGCATTCTCTACCACCACTACCTGTGCACAGGGCCTGACTTCAGACTGCAGTCCTCCCTTGCCAATGTGAAACTGACTTTTCTTACTGACTTTGTAAGTTTTCTTTGGACTTTGTGTGTTGAGAATTCTGGAAACTGTGACCACTCCCAGTGATTGCCAGACCCTGAGGCCTGCTCCAGGTTTTCTGGGACCCAGTCTGTGCAGGAGTGTTTTGCACTGGACTCTGGTCCTCTCCCAGCCCAGTTATATAGACCTTTCCTCTTGACCTTCCAGGTTGTCTTTGGTTGGGAATTTGCTTCACCATGTCATTTTGTGGTTCTGCTGCTCTAGAATTTGTTTAGAGTCATTTTTTACAGGTTTTTGGAGGGTTTTGAGGAAGAACTCTTGGAAGTCCTGGCTTTTAGTTTGCCATCTTGCCTCCACACATTCCTAGCTTATCATTTCTTATAGTATAATAGTATTCCATTTCAACCATATACCAGAATTTGGTCAGTCGTTGCCCAATTGATGAACATTCCCTCAAATTTCCATTACTTTGCCAACAGAAAATAGTTTCTATGAACATTTTTCCTTTATTAAAAAAAATTCTTTCAGAATGTGGGCCAAATACTGTTAACATTAAATCAAAATGCATGCATGGTGTTATAGCCCTTTTGGCATAGTTCCAAAGTGGTTGAATCAGTACACAACTCTACCAAGACTTCATTGATGCATCATTTATTACACATCCCCTCCAACAATTGTCATTCTTATTTTCTGTCCTATAAGTCTAACATCAAAGATGTAGTAACTTAGAATTATCTTAATTTTATTTCTCCAATTATTAGTGATTTAGAACATGTTTAATATGACCTGTATACTTTGATACCTTCATCTAAAAACTTTTCATATCTTTTGATAATTCGACAGTTGGAAGAATTACTTTTTTTTTTTTTTACAAATTTGTCTCAGTTCTCTATATGTTTGAGAAATGAGACCTTTATCAGAGAAACTTTTTTGAATTTTTTTTTCCACAATTATTATTGCTAATTGTCTTTCCCTCTATCTCATTCAGGTCTTTATCATATTCTCTCTCTCCTTTCACCCTGCCCCTCCTCAAAAGTGTGTTTCTTCTGTCTACCCTCTCCCTCAATCTAAAGTCCCTTCTATCACCCTTCTCATCTTATTTTTCCCCCCTCCTACTTTAATGTCAGGTAAGATAGATTTCTACTTCCAATGGAGTGTGTATGTTTTTTAATCAATTCTGATGAAAGTAACGTTCACTTGCACCCCCATACTCCCCTACATTGTAAAAGTCTCTTTTCTGTCTCTTTAATGTGAGGTAATTTACCCCATTCTAATTCTCCCTTTTCCTTTCAGCCAGTACATTCCTCTACCATCCCTTAATACACACATGCATACACACATACATGTATGTATATATGTATGCATGTATCATCCCTTCATATTCAACTGACATCAATGTTCTCTGCTTATGCTCCTTTTAATTAGCCTAATACTGATAAAGGACTGATAAGTTACTGATATCATATTCCATATAGGAATATAAACAGTTTGAACTTATTAAGTTCTTTGTTGATTCCCTTTCCTCTTTACATTTTTATGCTTCTCCAGAGTCTTTTATCTGAAAGCCAAATTTTCTGTCTTTTCATTAAGAATGTTGAAATTTCTCTATTTCATTGAGTATTCTTTTTTCACTGAACAATTATACTCAGTTTTACTGTATAGGTGATTCTAGGATGTAATCCTAGTTCCTTGGCCCTCTGGAATATCATATTTACAGCCTTTTAGGACTTTAATGTGGAAGCTGTTATATCTTTTGTTATCTTGATGGTGGCTGTACCACACTTCAATTGTTTCTTTCTGACTACTTGCAATATTTTCTCCTTGACCTGGAAACTCTGGATTTGGACTATAATATTCCTGGCAGTTTTCATTTTGGCATCTCTTTCAGGATAACATAAGATATAATAGCTTCTACATACTTCCATGGCATGAAACCAATTTATATTTTTCTTGGTAGTTTGGATTGCAGGAGCTTTGAATTGGTAATGTTTTCTAAGTATGTGTTTTGTTCTTCCTTATCACCATAGTATTTCTTTATGGTCAAGTTTATTTTCTGCTGTTTGCTCATTTTCCAGTCTATTATTTGACATTTAACTTTTTGCTAAAGTACGTCACAGCTTCCAGGGTGCAGGGCAAGCTGTCACCAGTTTTGAGAGCTTTGTGAACCAGTTTTTAGAGATAATCTTATGGACCTGTAAGTTTTTAGTTGTTCCTTATTGGTATGATGTAAGGAGAAGTGTGTTCACTACTCTCCTGCCCTATGCTCCAGTCTGTGAGTGACCACAAACATTTGTTTTCCTTTCCTGGAATTATGATGTTAGTCCTCGCTCCACTTTGGCCTTAAGCTCTGGTGTCCTATCTTCCTCCTCAATCTTGGACTACTACCTAGGTCTATGAGGTGGACATAAGTATGGACAGAGGAATACATCCCTGTCTTGAGTGCAAGCAAAGCGATATCTATAAATCTCATTCTGACCAATTGTTCAACCCCATTACTTTCTATGGGTTGAGAGGACCAGAAGCAGTCACTGCTACTGTTGATTCAGAAACTCCAGAGGGATTTTCCTGGTTTTGGGAACCAGATATGCATTGGTGTGGCTTACAGGACTGAACTTTCCTTCTTATTTTCTAAGTTGCCTTTGGTTGAAAATTTGTTTCACCCCATTTGTTTGTGGGTTCTGTCATTCCAAAATTTGTTTTAGGGAATTATTTAAACATGTTCAGAATGGATTTGGGGAGACCTCAGGCGAGTCTTTGATTTTATTCTGTCCTCTTTCATATTGAGTTTCTAAACATAGCTTTGCATTGTCTGTATTTGTGTGTATGTGTGTGTGGTTTGGTTTTCATTAGCAACAAGGTTAATAAAGAAATATTCTTTGCTTGACAACATGTATTACGAATATTCTATTTTTTTTCTTCTCATGGGGTATGAGAGGGGAGGAAGGGAGAAAGTTAAGGACTTATTACAAAAATAATATTAAATTTTCAAATGTAATTGAGAAATATTTAATTTAATAAATAAAATACATTTGTAAAGTAAAAAAAAAACCTCTATTTCTATATCTTTATTTCTCTGTCTTTGCCTCTACCTTTCTTTCTCTCTTCCTTTGTCTTTCTTTGTCTCTCACTCCCAACCCCTAACACCCATGTCATAATTTTGACATGTGAATACAGTCAGGAAGAGACACAAACTGCACTGTCAGAAGCATCATCATTATCATTACCACCACCACCATCACAACTATCACCATCACCATCACCACCACCACCACCAACAGCACAACCACTATTTAGTATATAATAATTACAAGGCATTGTGTTGGACCAGGTATGAACAACATATGGCCTTTGGGCCACTTGAGGCATGCCAAAATGGCCCATGTGGTGTATATTGTACAGGTGTGTCCAAGGGTGTTTGATCTCTTAATCACTTCTTGAAGGGTAAGTGAAACCTTTAGCTCTGTTTGAGAAGAACCTTGGACCTGAGCTGTAGTTCATCCTATACATTTTTTTTCTTGGAAGGCCTGGAATCTTTTGGAAGGTCACAAGCAACACAGCTCTCTTTCATCCTGCATACCAAATATTGTGCAAGACTGTGATAGACACTAATAGATGTACTGATGTAACCATCCTCCAAAAAGTTTACATAATGTTAGTTGACAAGACACAGGTGCTAGGGGGAATGGAAAGGGATGGGATGAATTTGAAAAATGTTTTGAGTAAATTATGAACCAGATTTGATCACTGATTAATGGTCCATAAGGTTGTGGAAATTTCCAATAAATTTATAAAATTTTAAACTTTAATGGTGGATAGAATTGCATCTTTTATTGATGGGAATATAGAAACTGGCTTTGGACTAAAAACTAAGTTCAACTTTATATATAAATTTTATGTCTTATCCAAGAAGAAATGCCCATCACAGCAGTTTGGATATATGAATCTTGACCTCAGGCAGACAGAAATATGGATGAGTGTTAATAGTCAATAGAAGGGATAGATCAAATAGGAATGGGAGAAATTCTGTATATTTTGGATGCAAATTGATTTTTTAATAAAATTTCATTTTTATTTTACATCATTCATTTAAACAAAATTTTGAGTTACAAATTTTTCTCCCCTTCTTTCCCCTACCAACCACCCCAAATCAGCGATCTCACTGTATACTCCCTCCCCCAATCGGCTGTCTCCTATATCCTTCCCCATCTTGACTGTAACTTTCTGGTAGGGCAAGGAGGATCTCCATCCCCCAGTGCCCATATATGTTGTTTACAAGTTGCACGTAAAATAATAATTATGCATATACACATACATACATATACATACTATACATATACATATACATACACACACACACACACACACACACACATATATATATATATATATATATATATATATAACATTTGATTTTAAAATTTTGAATTCCAGATTATTTCTCTTACTCCCTCATCACCCACCATCACTGGTAAGATAAGCCAATTCAATATATGTTGTACATGTGTAGTTACACAAAACATTTCCATAGTGGATATATTGTGAAAGACTGACTATATTCCCCTCCATCCTATTTTGCCCTCACTAGTTCTATTCTCTAATTTGATCCTGTCCCTTTTCAAAATTATGTGTTTCTAACTATCCTCCCCCTTCAAATTGCCCCCCAACATCTGCCCTCTCATCACCTTCCCCCTAATCTCCTATAGGGAGAAAAACCCTATTTCGTGTGCATGTCATTCCCTCTCTAAGCCAAATTCAATGAGAGTAATGTTGACCAATTCCCTTTGGGCTTGCTGTTCTTCCCCTCCATTGTAAAAGGTTTTCCCTTGCCTCTTTTATATAAGATAATTTACCCCATTCTATCTCTCCCCACCTCCTCTACTTACATTCCTCTCTCACCTCTCAATTTCACCTTTTAAGTATCACCTCTTCCTATTCAATTGATCTTGTAAACTCTATGTATACCTGTACACATACATAAACAAACTCACATACATATTCATATGCCCATATACCCTCCTATATAGAAAAATATAAGTATGTAATAACATACATACATATGTGTGTGTTTATGTATATATACACACACGCATACATACATACATACATTTTTATTCCCTTCACTATACACACACACACACACACACACATACATACCTTTATATTCCCGTCACCTATCCACATACTAAGAAAAGTTTCCTAAGTTAAAATTATTGTTTTTCCATGTAGGAATTTAAAAAGTTCAACTTTCATAAATTACTTATGATTTATTTTCCCTGTTTACCCTCTCATGCTTCTCTTGCTTCTTGTATCTGTTTGTCAAATTTTCTATTCAAATGTTTTTTTTTCATTCTGAAAGCTTGAAAGTCCTCTATTTCACTGAATGACCAAATTTTCCCCTGAAACATGATACTCAGTTTTTCTAGGTAGGTGATTCTTGGTTTTAATCCTAGCTCCTTTGATCTACAGAATATCATATTCCAAGCTCTTCAATCCCTCAATGTAGAAGCTGCCAGATCCTTTGTTATCCTGATTGCTTTTCCACAATATTCAAATTGTTTCTTCTTGGCTGCTTGGAGTATTTTCTCCTTGACCTGGGAACTCTGGAATCTGGTTATAATATTACTAAGAATTTTCATTTTGGGATATTTTTCAAGAGGTGATAGGTGAATTATTTCGATTCTTGTTTAGTCCTCTGTTGCTTAACTATGAGGGCAATTTTCCTTTAGATTTTTTTTTAAGCAATTGGGGATAAGCAACTTTCTCAAGGTTACTCAGCCAGTTATTTCTGGGTGTGGTACTAAGTATCAGAGCTTTGATTTGATCCCAGGTCATCCTGACTCTGGAGCTGGTACTCTTACTCACTGCACCACCTGGCCACCCCTAAACAATTGGCGTTAAGTAACTTGCTCAAGGTTACATGACCAGGATTTCCTGGGTGGTTGCTAAGTATCTGAGCCTGGATTTGATCCAAGGTGTCCTGACTCTGGGGCCTGTGCTTTTTCTCACTGAGCCACCTGGCCTCCCTGCCTTCAAAATTCCTTGAAGCATGATTTCTAGGTTCTTATTTTGCTCTTGGCTTTCAGGTAGTGCCATAATTTTTAAATGATCTCTCCTGGATCTATTTTCCAAGTCAGTGGTTTTTCCAATGAGATATTTCACATAGTCTTCTATTTTTCCATTTGTTTGGATCTGTTTAATAGTATTTTGATTTCTCATAAAGTCATTAGTTTCCATTTGCTCCAATCTAATTCTGAAGGAATTATTCTCTTCAGTGAGATTTGAGATTCTTTGTTCATCTGGCAAATTTGGCTTCTTAATGCATTCTTCTCCTCATTGACTTTTTGGGCCTCTTTTGCTATTTGAGTTAGTCTATTTTTTAAAGTATTATTTTCTTGAATCAGGTTGTTGACTTGCTTTTCATGATTTTCTTGTACCATTCTCTTTTGTCTTCCCAATTTTTCCTCATCTTCTCTTATTTGGTTTTCAAAATCCTTCTTAAGCTCCTCTATGGCCTGAACGGAGTTCATATTTTTCTTAGAAGATTTTGGTGCAAGTGTTCTGACTTTGTTTTCTCTCTGCCATTCCATGCTTTGATCCTTTTTGGCTGCAAAAAAGGAATCCAAAGTAGATTGCTCTGCTTGCTTTGCTTCCTTTGTTTGGTTATGTTTCCCCTCAATTATTTGACTTTTGAGTTTTTTGCCACAGTAGAACTCTGCTCCCAGAGGGGAGACCTTTGTCTGAAATCTCTGGGGCTTTTGAAGCTTCCAGATCTATTATTTGTGGGTCCCCTCTAAAGCCTCCACAGGTTCTGACATCTTGTCACACACGCCATGAGCTCCACCCAAGACATTGATTCAGATACAAGCAGGTCAACTCAAGATTGATTACCCCTCAGAATGGTCACTTGGTCCCTCGACAATCTGCAGGCCAGGAGCTTTGAGGCAATCATGCAGTGGTGGCTACCATACTTCAGGCACTTCTGCTCCATGGCAGAGGCAGGACCACACTTTCACTCCCCTTGTTCCCATAGTCCATCCTGGCTTTTTACTTTGCTTTTGGCATTTATCGGTTGATAATTCTGGAAACTGCCACTGTTGCTAGTGATCCACTCTCCCTACATCCCTCCAGCCATACCAGGTTGGGGGCACCCTGATGTTAAAACTGCAGCTCCCTGTGCTCTGAAGGACACTTCCTGATGGACTGCTAGGTTGCCTTCAGCAGGCGATTTATTTCTCTTTGTCACTTTGTGGATTCTGTAGCTCTGAAGTTTGTTTAGAGTAAATTTTTATAGGTATTTGAGGTGCTTATGGGGGCCCTCATGCAATTTTCCTACTTCTATGCCACCATCTTGACTCTGCACCCCTTCAAATTGCCTTTTATTTGAGGACCTTCAAAAATTAGGACCTACTGACAGTCTCATCTGTAACTCTTCTTTTACTCCCATTGTATTTCTAGACAACTTTTGTTATTGATATCTAAACTAATGATATTTATCTGTCTTGATCAGAATTTTCTGGCAGTGTTAAGTTAGCAGGTAGATCTTTGATGGGAATAGAAAGGATCACAATGTTAAAAATATTTATTTTTAGGTATCATACAAAAAGTTGGATCTTTCTTTTGAAATATATGAAAGTCTACCTGGGTCACCTTCATTGAGTGGGATAAGAAGGTAGAAATAAAAATGATAATTTTATGCATCAATAACTCCTGTGATTTTCTGATGGGCAAGATGACCCAAATTTTTATAGCATCATTAAAATTCCATAAGGAAGAGAAGTTGTTAATTTTAAATGAACTCTTTATGTTGCTTCAAGCTCTATAATTCTTGTACTAATGGGCTACTGCTGTGTTCATAACAACACTTTGAATCACAAACTAAAACTAAGTATTTTAAATACAGTATCTTGTTAAAATCCAAATATTAAGTAGTAGCTAATCACTTATAGGAGTCACATCCAAATACATTATGGGGAAAAAGTGACCTCTGGGCCATTCACATAATCTGTCATGAATACATAATGGTTATCTTAACTCTGAATGTCAGCAAAGAAGATTAGAGATCACATACCACGATTAAAAGCATTTCTGACTTTTTCATATTCTACCTCTTTGTCTCCTGAATTACACTTGCTTTATTACTATTTGGACAAATATTATAAGTTACTACTTTTTAAATCAATGTTTTTATGCTATCTACATTTCACTCTTTTGCCTCTTGACTATGACAGCAAAGTTTTATTTTTTTCATATTGGGATTTGTATATACTTGAATCACTTTTCTAGCTCACCTCCAACCTGATCAACTGCTTGCTTTATAAAAATAATAATGGTAACAAATATACCTATCAGGAATTGGACTATTTTCTACAGAGTGTGACAATTCAATATGGATGTGAGTCTTGGACACTGGTGCAGCTTTTACTTTCTTCAAGGAAATTTGATATAAAATATTTTTGCATTCAGGGAGAATGTGATGTTAACCAACAAGTTGGAATGAGCTTGGTGAAGAGACCTCCCCCCGCCCCGCCCCACACACACACCTAGTGAGTAAAATTGATTGCAGAGAAGTAAACAGTGAATCATGTCACATACAAATTAGAAGAACTAAATAACTGCCAGAACTATTAAGCACTATACAATAAATACCATAGTGAATATTGTTTTTTCATTCTATATACTTAGATGGGATATTTATTCATTCATTTATTTATTTATTTACTTATTTATTATTAAACCTAGTAATTTGGACTTTCTTTAATAGGAAAATTAATTGTAAACGTATCAATACCTCTCCAATACATATGACTAATAGATTCCGTCAGATTCCTTTAGAATTGTACTATTTTAGTCACTGTCATTATCATTGCTTTCAATCTAATTATCCATAGAAGGTATTATGCAATCACAGTAAACACATAGTAGAATAGATTATGAAATATTATCTTTTCATAAACACAGCATCTATTTAATTCAGAACAGACTTTCAAAATAAGAAGCAACATTTTCCCGAGAGAGAGAATGAAGAATATCTTTTGCCAGATATCACATTATTAAATCTTTTGCTGAATATACACCTTTATATTTAGTTTGAGGCCATCCCTCAAGGATACAAAATAATTCAGAAACAAAAGAGAGATAGGGAAAATCAGAAGAACAACATCTTGATAGTGATTGTAAATATAGAGAAATAAAAAGGCATCATCGCACTGGTCAGTATGTTAATATTTTGCTGTGACATTTATAGGTTAACAAAAAGGAAAGTGGTAGAATTCTGTGGCAAGTCTTTATGTTAATTCATATCTATCACTTTGATTAGGCTCAATGAAATTTCTTAGCAGAAGTCAGACAATAGCTCCTCACAGTTTCAGGTCCCAAAAGATTGCTTATTGTCACTCACAGACCACAGTGATATGTTCACATAAATGTGGATTTTTTGAAAACTCTTAATAATTCTACAACTAAACATACTGCTCTTTTTTATGGAACCTGGTAAACTCATCAATACTTAAGATTTATATGAGACTTTCCCAAAGAATGAAAACAAAGTAGAAGTTAAACACACACGCATGCACTCAATCTCAAGTGAGATTGATATTTTATCATTGCCATCAGCAGGTCTTCTCTCTTTTATTTGTTCCCTTCTACTATAAATGTTACTCAATTTTTCACCATATAGCGTAGTAATTTATATTTTCTTTATAATATGGTCAGTATTCAGATGGAAAATCAATGTTTTACTGTCCAAAAAAAATGCCAATTAAGGAAGCTTAAAAATATTCATATATGTAGGATAATGTTCAGGATTGTTGCTATGTCACCAATTTCAACCCAGCAATTCTTACTCTCATGATATTAATTGGTAACATTCCACTTCGGTAACTTTAGGATTGGGTCTTATCATGTTCATTCAGCAGTAATAACCCCTGAAACCACCTGTAATTTTTCACTGAAAATGTGGGTCCAAACAAATAAATTGAATAAAATTATTAGGAGCAAGAATTCTACACCAGGGAATTTAAATTGACACAAATTTAAAAAGAAGCTGTACTTTGACAATTTTAAAGGGAAGAGAAGTTGGAAAATGTACTGAAATTTGGCCTTCTCTGCTTCATAGAAAGTGATTTCTTTATTTATCTATCCATGTATTTATTTATTTATTGTTTGCTTGTTTATTCTTTTACTGGATAATTACAAAGTTCTCAGGTCACAGATGGTAATAGGTTAAACAACTGGGAAGATTATTGCAGGGGTCTTTTTTAGCTGGTACTGAAGAAGGAATGTTACTTTGCTCATACTAGGATCCAGGTCATAGTCATGGGTGGTGGTTCAAGGACAAGGAGGGTCATTAGGTTATTTAACAGAATTTGCAGTAGCAGTAGAGAGGTGATTCTCTTCACAGTTAAAGGTCAGAAGAGTGCCTGTGGTTACTTACAGATCAGAGAACAGGACAGAAGAGTAATAAACACCTCTCCTTAGATCATATAATTTTATTTTTATTTATTTATTTTTTAAGCAATCGCGGTTAAGTAACTTGCTCAAGGTTACATGGCCAGTTATTTCTGGGTGTGGTGCTGAGTGTCTGAGCCTGGGATTCGATCTCCAGGTCGTCCCAACACTGGAGCCGGTGCTCTTACTCGCTGAGCCACCTGGCCACCCCTAAGCAATTGGGGTTAAGTAACTTGCTCAAGGCTACACGGCCAGGTGTTTCTGGGTGGGTGCTAAGTGTCCGAGCCCGGGATTCGATCTCCAGGTCTTCTCAACACTGGAGCCAGTGCTCTTACTTGCTGTGCTACCTGGCCGCCCCGATCATATCATTTTAAAGGATTGAAAACTTACAGGTTCCCAGAAGTAGGTCTGAAAATAGGTGCACAGAATCACTAAAGCTTGGGACAGTTTACCTTCCACCATGGAAACTGAGCATTACCTTTAAAATGAGTTTAAAAGTCAACTAATAGAAAGAGGAAATGAGCAAACAACTGAAAAAAAAGCCTGATTATAGAAAGATATTATTATGACAAAGAAGATCAAAACACATATAGAAGAAGACAAGTCAAAGTTCCTACAGCCAAAACCTCCAAGTAAAATTGAAATTGGCCTCATGCCATGAAAGATTTCAAAAAATTTTTGAAAATCAAATAAGATGAATAGAGGGGAAAATGGGAAGAGAAATGAGAGTGATGCAAGAAAATCATAAGAAGAGAAAACAACTTGGTAAAGTAGACATAAAAAATTTTGAAGAAAATAACATCTTAAGAACAGAGTAGGTTAAATGCAAAAAGAAATCCAAAAGCTAGTGAGGAGAAGAATTCCTTCAATAGCAAAATTTTACAGATGGAAAAGGAGAAATTATCAAGAAAAAAAAATACCCTTATATTCTAGAACCAGAGGGTAAAATAGACGATGAAAGAATCCACTGATCACTTCCTGCAAGAGATCTCAAAATGAAAACTGACAGGAATATTAAAGGCCAATTCCAGAGTTCCCAGTCAATGAGAAAATATTGCAAGTACTCAAAAAGAAACAATTCAAGTATGTCCAATCCCCAGTCAAGACAGCAACAGATTTAGCAGCTTCTCCATTAAAGGATCAGAGTAATTAGAATATGATATTCCAGAGGGATATCATAAGATACAAAGAAAGTAGGATTACAAGTAAGAGTCACCTTACCCAGGAAAACTGAAATTTTTTTAGGGGAAAAAATTGTTATTCGGTGAGAGAGAAGATTTTCGAACATTCTTGATGAAAGGATCAGAACTGTATAGAAAATTTGTCTTTCAAATATAAGACCTAAGAGAATTATAGAAATGTAAACATGAGACTGCAATCATAAGGGAATTAGTAAGTACAAAATGTTTAAATTTCTACATGGGAAGATGTCATAAGATGTTTCTCATTATTAGAGGAATTAGAAGGAGTAAATATATAGAGAGGGCACAGGTGTGAGTTGAATATAAAGGACAGCTATCAAAAAAGTAAATTTATGGGGTTACAGAGGAATATACCATGAGAAAATTAAAGGGAGAAGTAAAATGGGGTAAATTATCTCTAATAAAAAGGCAAGAAAAAAAATTTTCCCATGGATTGGAAGAGGGAGGAGTTGAGGGGGAGTAAATTAACCTTACTGTCATCAACATTGGCTCCAAGAGAGAATATAACATATATCCACAATTGGGTGTAGAAATCTATCTTACACTACAGAATAATTAAGAGAGGAAGGGGATAATAGAAGTGAGGTGGTGATAAAAGGGAGGGCAGATTGGAGAAGTGGGTAGTCAGAAGAAAAGCACTGTTGAGGAGGGACGGGATGGGAGTACAGAGAGAATTGAATAACTGGGGGAGAGGAATAGGATGGTGGAATATATACTTAGTAATAAACTGTGAAAAAAATTTTGAAGCAAGTTTCTCTGATCAAGCCGCCCTTTCTTAAACATATACAGAACTAAGCCAGATTTAGAAAAAAAGTCAAGTCGTTTCCCAGTTGACACATGATCAGAGTCTATGATCACTTTTCAGATGATGTAATCAAAGCTATCTATAACCATATTTCAAAAAATACTCTCAACTCACAACCGATTGGAGAAATGCAAATTAAAATAATTCTGAGGTACTACCTCATACTTATTTGGCTAAAAAGACCTAAAAGGTAAATGCCAAATGATGTAGGAGATGTGAGAAAAATGAGACATTAATGCACAGTTGGTGGAATTATGAACTGATTAAACCATTCTGTAGAGGACTTTGGAACTATATCCAACGGGCTACAACACCACACATATCCCTTGGCCTAGAAATGTCATTACTAGATATGTATCTCAAATTTATAAAAAGGATATCAATATCTGTATTAATCTATATCTACATATCTGTGTAGAAATTGAGGGGGTGCTCATCAATTTGGGAATGCTGAAGATGTGTTATGTGATTATAATGTAATGCTATTGTATTATAAGAAATAATGAGCGGAATGCCCTCTGAAAAAACCTGGATGGGTTCATGCAAAGTGAAATATGCTACTGTGTACAAAGTAACAACAATATTGTAACATGGTCAGCTGAAAATGACTTAGCTATTTTCAGCAGTACAATGATTCAAGACAACTCTGAACCACTAATGATAAAAACATCCTAGCCCCAGAGGGGGAAAATGATGGTATCTGAATATAGATTGAAGTATACTTTTCTTCTTATAAAATTTATTTATTTACTTTTAGTTTAACACATTCAATTCTACAATCCCTTAAGTTCCAAATTCCCCCTCCTCCACCTTTCCCCCAACATGGCAGCATGCAAGCTGATATAGGTTCTACAAATACCTTCACATTAAACATTAGTCAAGTTGTAAAGAAGAGTTATAACTAATAGAGTGAACAATAAGAAAGAAGGAACAAAACAAAACAAAACACAAAACAAAAAAAAGAGAGAATAAGTAGTTTGAAGCATACTTTTTTTAAACATTATTTTCTTGAATTCTTTTTGCCTGTGTTTTATTTGAAAACATGCTTATCATGGATTGTATTGCATGACTACAAATGTATAACCTATATTGAATTGCTTCCTTTATCAACAAGGGTGATAAGGAAGAAGGATAGAATTTGGAACTCAAAACTTCAAAAAAAAATGTTAAAAATTGTCTTTACATGTAAATGGAGAAAAATAAAATACTAACTAAAGTTAAAAAAGTCTTCATCCATAGATGATACTATTGAGATAACTTGACATCATACCCATAATATTTTTAGAGCCATAGTTTGAAGATTCATATGGCAGAGTAGATACATCTTCCTGAGTTCAAATATGGCCTCAGACTCTTACTACCCACTTATTAGTATTTAACTTGGTAAGGCACTTCAACATGTTTGCCTCAATTACTCATCTATAAAATGAGCTGGAGAAGAAAATGACAAAGCACTCTAATATCTTTGCCACGAAAACCCCAAATTGGATCATGAAAAGTCAGAAAAGGGTAAAACAACCAAACAACACTTTCAAAAGTCACGTTACCCCAGGGGAATGGCAATGCCAGGTATAAACTTTTAGGCCTTTGTGATACCAAAGCCTGAAGTTACTAGATAAACCACAAAAAATTAAGACCCTGAGGCTCTTAGATATATTTAAATCATAGCCAGAAGCATATATTGAAAATAAGTTTGGCAGGAAATGAAAATAAAACTAAGGTAACAGAGAAGGAAAAAAAGACAATAAAGATGACATGAAAGAAAGAGTATAAAAAAGAAAAAAAAAGTTCCATGTTGGAAGTTGTCATAAAAGTGTCTGCTTATTTTGGACTACTGACTACATGCCCAGATGTATAATATTTTCTCTTAAGTGTTAGTATTTTCCCTAGTCTGAATTGCTACCTTTATATATTTCTTGAAAGAAGGCTTCTTCATAATTGCATGGCTGCATGATGTTAGTGTGGGGGTGGGGAAAGTGGAGTATATAAGAATAATAAATTTCTTGGCATTCTGTGAAGACTATGGACCCCTTCCAAGAACAAAGATTTTGAAAACAACCCGCAAAAAAATTTCAAAGGAAACCAGTGATTAAGAGCACAGACACACTCTTGCTTCATAGGTCAATTCAAAAGTTATCTACTTTGGAAAAGTTTCCCATTTTCACACAATTAATGATATTTCCCATTTCTGATGCTATTACAAATTTTTTATGTCTTTGTTTTTAATTAACAGATACCTTATTGCTAAAAAATGCTAACCACAATGTGAGCCTTCAGTCAATCATAATCTTTCTAGCTGCTGCAAGGCTTGCTACAATGTTTTTTGTTTTGATTTTGGTATGTGTTTTTACTGGATAATATTTCATTTCATTCCAATTACATATAAAGACACTTTTCTTTTCTTAATTAATTATTTTTTAAATTAATTTGTTTGTTTCCTTTTGGTTTACAGGATTCAATTTCACAATTCCTTGAGTTCACATTTTATCCTCCTCCCTCCCCTATCCCCCAGGGTGGCATATAGTGAAGTGCAGGATCTGTAAATACTTTCACATTATACAATGGTCAGGTTATAAGGACAGATTGTACCAGCTGGAATGAAAAATGGTAAAGGGGATATAAAACCAAATCAGAGAAGGAAAAAGATGAGGTATTTTGCTTCCACCTGGATATAAACTTAGTTATTTCTAGTTCTTTCTCTGGATGCACATATTTCTCTCCATCATGAGATTTTTGGGATTGACTTATATCACTGCATTGTTGAGAAGAGTCCTATCAAAGTTGGTCATCACATAAACGTTGTGTCTGTAATTGTGTACAAATTTCTCCTGGTTCAACTCTTCTCACTCAGCATCAGTTTGTGTAAGCCTCTCCAGGTAAATATGAAGACTGTCTGCTCCTAGTTTCTTATAGCAAAATAGTATTCCATTACATGCATATACAACAACTTGTTCAGCCATTCCCCAATTGATGGACACCCACTTAATTTCCATTTCTTTGCTACCACAAAAAGAGCTGCTATAAGCATTTTTGTACATATGTGTCTTTCTCCCATTTCTATGATCTCTTTGGGATATACCCTAGGAGTGGTATTGCTGGATCAAAGGGTATGAAAGTATTTATATCCCTTTAGGCATAATTCCAGATTTCTCTCCAGAAAGGCTGGATCAGTTCACAGCTCCATCAGCAATGCATTAGTGTTCCAATTTGCCCATATACTTTCCAGCATTTGTCATTTTCCTGTTTTGTCATCTTAGACAGTCTGACTGGTGAGATCTCGTACCTCAGAGTTGTTTTGATTTGCATTTCTCTAATCAATAGTGAATTAGAGCATTTCTTCATGTGCCTATATATCTATATCTATATATATGTATATATCTTTAATTTACTTCTCTGAAAACTTCCTGTTCATTTCCTTTGACCATTTATCAATTGGGGAATGACTTGTATTCTTATAAATTTGGCTCAATCCTCTGTATATTTTATAAATGACTCCTTTGGCAGAGACATAGGTTGTAAAGATTCTTTCCCAATTTCCCACCTGTCTCTTAATCTTGGTTACATTGACTTTGTTTGTACAGAAGCTTTTCAATTTCATGTAGTCAAAATTATCCCTTTTACATTTTATAATGTTCTCTAATTCTTGTTTAGTCATAAAGTCTTTCCCTCTCCACGAGTCGGATAGGTAAACTATTCCTTGTTTTAGGAGACTGTTTAAAGTGTCAAACTTAATACATAGATCATGCACCCATTTAGACTTGATTTTGGTATATGGTGTTAGATAATGGTCTATGCCCAGTTTCTGCCATACCATAATCCAGTTTTTCCAGCAGTTTTTGTCAAATAGTGAGTTTTTATCCCCACAACCAGAGTATGGGGGTTTATCAAATAATAGATTACTATAGTCATTGACTTCTGACTCTCATTTGCCTAATCTATTCTATTGATCCACTCCTCTATTCCTCAGCCAGTACCAAGTAGTTTTGATGACTGCTGCTTTATAATACAGATTCAAATGTGGTATAGGTAGTCCACCTTCCCTAGCATTTCTTTTCATTAATTCCCTTGGTATTCTGGACCGTTTATTCTTCCATACGAATTTTGTTATTATTTTTTCTAATTCTATAAAGTAGTTTTTGGTAAATTAATTGGAACGGTATGAAATATATAATTTAATTTAGGTAAAACTGTCATTTTTATTATATTAGCTAGACCTAGCCATGAGCAATTGTTATTTTTCCAATTAGTTAGATCTGACTTTATTTGTGTGAAAAGTGTTTTGTACTTGTGGTCATATAGGTCCTAGGTTTGTTTTGGCAGGTAGATAACCAAATATTTTTATAATAATGTCTACAGTAACTTTAAATGGGATTTCTCTTTTTATCTCTTGCTGTTGAATTTCATTGGAAATATATAGTAATGCCAAGGATTTATGTGGGTTTATTTTATATACTGCAAATTTGCCAAATTTATTTATTGTCTCAAGTAGTTTTTTTTTTTTACTTTATTCTCTAGGATTATCTAAGTATATCACCATATCATCTGCAAAGAGTGAGAACTTGGTCTCTTCTTTGCCTAATTTGATTTCTTTTTCTTCCTCAATTGCTACTGCTAACATTTCTAGTATCAGATTGAATAAGAGGGGTGATAGTGGATATCATTGTTTCACCCCTGATCTTATGGGAAATGCTTCTAGCTTCTCCCTATTACATATACATGGTTTTAAATAGATGCTACTTATTATTTTAAGAGGGCTCCATTTATTCCTATACTTCCTAATATTTTTAATAAGAATGGATGTTGTATTTTGTCAAAAGCCTTTTCTGCATCTATTGAGATGATCATGTGGTTTTTGCTAGTTTTATTGTTGATAGGATCAATTATACTGATGGTTTTCCTAATATTAAACCATCCTTGCATTCCTGGAATAAATCCTACCTGATCAAAGTGTATTATTCTTGAGATAAGTTGTTGTAGTCTTTTTGCTAGTATTTTATTTAGAATTTTTTCATCTATATTCATGAGGGAGATTGGTCTATATTTTTTTTTCTCTGTTTTATCTCTTCCTGACTTAGATATCAGTACCATATTTGTGTCATAAAATGACTTTGGTAGGATTTCTTCTTCACTAAATTTCCCAAATAGTTTGTAGAGTATTGGAATCAATTGTTCTTTAAATGTATGATAGAATTCACTAGTGAATCCACTTGGTGCTAGAGATTTTTTTTTTCCTAATGAGATAACTTATGGCTTGTTCAAATTCTTTTTCTGAGATGGGATTATTTAAGTAATTTATTTCCTTTTCAGTTAATCTGGGCAACTTGTATGTTTGTAAATATTCATCCATTTCCCTAAGATTGTCAAATTTATGTGCATACAATTGTGAAAAATAATTCCTAATTATTGTTTTGCTTTCCTCTTCATTCGAGGTAGATTCACCCTTTTCATTTTTGATACTCATAATTTGGTTTTCTTCTTTCTTTTTTTATCATATTGACTAAGCCTCTATCAATTTTGTTGGTTTTTTCTTAAAACCAGCTCTTGGTTTTATTTATTAATTCAATAGTTTAATTAATTTCAATTTTATTAATCTCTCCTTTGGTTTTCAATATTTCTAATTTAGTATTTAATTGGGGATTTTGAATTTGTTCTTTTTCTAGGGTTTTTAATTGCATGCCCAATTCGTTGAGCTCCCTTTTCTCTCATTTAATCATGTATGCACTCAGGAACATAAAAATTCCCCTAAGAGCTGCCTTTAATGAATTCCACAATTTTTGGTATGTTGTCTCATTATTATCATTCTCTTGAATGAAATTACTGATTGTTTTTGTAATTTCTTGTTTTACCTACTCATTCTTTAGGATTAAATTGTTTAATTTCCAATTAGTTTTTCTTTCCCTGGCCCTTTATTACATATAATTTTTATTGCATCATGATCTGAGAATGATGCATTTAATATTTTTTCCTTACTTCATAGAATAGTGAGGTTTTTACACCCTAGAATGTGGTAAATTTTTGAGTATGTTCCATGAACCTCTGAGGAGAAAGTATATTCCCTTTTATCCCCATTCAGTTTTCTCCAGAGATCTATCATACCTATCCTCTCTAAAATCCTGTTCACCTCTTTAACTTCTTTCTTGTTTATTTTGAGGTTGGATTTATCAAGTTCAGAGATGGGGAGATTAAGGTCTTCCATTAGTATAATTTTGTTATCTATTACTTTTTTTTAAATCAATCTGGGTTAAGTAACTTGCTAAAGGTTACAAGGCCAGTTATTTCTGGGTGTGGTGCTAAGTATCTGAGCCCAGGTTTGAACCCTTGGTCATCCCGACACTGGAGTCAGTGCTTTTACTCGCTGAGCCACCTGGCCGCCCTTTTGCTATCTCTTTCTTCCTCTAATTCCTTTACCTTCTCCTCTATGAATTTGGATGCTACACCACTTGGTGCATATATGTTAAGTAATGATATTGCTTCATTCTCGATGGTGCCTTTTAACAGGATATAGTTTCCTTTAGTCTCTTTTAATTAGGTCAATTTTTGGTTTTGTTTATCTGAGATAAGGATTGCTAGCCCTGCTTTTTTTACTTTGGCTGAGGCATGATACATTTTACTCCAACCTTTTACCTTTACCTTGTGTGTATCCCTCTGTTTCTTATAAACGTGTAAAATGTGTTTCTTGTAAACAGCATATTGTAGGATTATGATTTCTAATCCATTCTGCTATCCATCTCCGTTTTATGGGAAAGTTCATTCCATTCACATTTACATTTATGATTATTATCTGTTTCTTTCACTCCATCCTATTACTGCCCCTCTTAGTGTTCATATTTTCCCTCCCTTCTCCCTTCCCCCCTTAATAGTTTTCCCTTTGACTGCTGCCTCCCTCAGTGTTCCCTTATCAGCCCCCCTCCTTTTTCTGAACCTTTACCCTTACTTCTTCCCTCCCTGCAAACTACTCCCACTCCCCTTTCGTAACTCTTTCCCCCTCCTACTGCCTGTAGGATATTTTTGTACTTAATGAAGTATGTTATTTCTTCTTCGCACCAAGAGTGAAAGGAAAAAATCCCATGCCAAGCTCCTCTCCCTCCCCTCTTTCCCTCTAAAAATGATACTTTTTGCATTTCTTCTCCATAGAGTCCTATGCTTAACTGGTTGTTATTCTCTCCTTGTACCAGAACCAATGAAGGAGAAGTTCATATGCTTCCCAACTCCCTCCCTTTTTTTCCTCTGCTATACAGTTTTTATGCCTCTATGCATGGCATAATTTACCCTTCTCCACTTCATCAGTTCCATTTCTTCCATTGTAATCCCTTTGTAGCCCTTAATAAGATTTTTTTAAATCGTTATTTTGTGTATTTTATACTCATACCCTCTACTTGTCTATAACCAGTTTGCTCTTATCAAATAGCAGGGTGTGTGTGTGTTCTCCTAGTTTACCTTTCTAACTCACTGTTGCATCTCGTAATTGGAGGTTGAATTTTCTATTGTGTTCTGGCTTTTTTTATCAAGAAGGTCTGGAACTCTGTTATATCGTTGAATGACCATCTCTTTGCCTGGAAGGATATGCTCAGTCTTGCTGGGTATGAGATCCTTGGTTGTAACCTGAGCTCTCTTGCCTTCCGGAAAATTGTATTCCACTGCCTCTGATCTTTCAGTGTAGAGGCTGCCAAATCCTGTGCAATCCTCACTGTGGACCCTCGATATTTGGACTGTTTCTTTCTGGCCGTTTGAAGTATTTTCTCTTTTATCTGGTAGTTTTGGACTTTGGCCACAACATTTCGAGGACTTTTCAGTTTGGGATGTCTTTCAGCAGGTGTCGGGTGGATCTTCTCAATTTCTATTTTACCCTCAGGTTCTAGTATCTCAGGGCAGTTTTCCTTAATGAGCTCTTGAAGAATGTTGTCCAGTCTCATTTTTTCATCATAATTTTCTGGTAAGCCTATGATTCTCAGACTACTTCTCCTGGATCTGTTTTTCAGGTCAGTTATTTTTCCTTTGAGGTATTTTGCCTCTTTTTCTAATTTTTCCTTCTTATTGTTTTGCTTGACTAATTCTTGGTTCCTCATAGAGTTATTTGTTTCCATTTGGTTAATTCTAATTATTAGCAAATCATTTTCTTTTGTTAATTTTTGGAGATCCTTTTCCATATCACACACTTTTTTTTAGAGAGATGTTTTCCTCATTATGCTGTTTTTCTAATTCTGCTATTTTGCTTTTGAGAGAGTTATTCATTTTGTCTTCTATCTCTCTCATTTTGTTTTCAAAGTTCCTTTTGATCTCTTCTAGGAGAGCCTTCTGTGCTTGGGAACAATTCCCTGTTGAAATTTCAGTTTTGGGTGTGGAGTCCACATTGTCTCCCTCTGAGTTTGGTTCCTCCCTCTGAGGATTGTAGGACTCCAGATTCTTTGTCTGTGTAGTCTGCTTTCTACCCATTTTGAGACAGGGTCCTAGCCACACCCTTCCTATAGGATCCCAAACCTTTACTGTAGAGGGTTTTGCCCTGGGGCAAGAGTTACTATGTTTTCAAGGTCAGAGGGGGGGTTTGAAGCAAGTTAGTTTCACTCTTTCATATTGGTCTTTTGAGGTCCTCAAAGGGCCTTTTTTTAAATTTATGGACTATGAAGTGGTAGCCCCAGGAGTGTTTGCTGTCCAGGACAGGGGTCCCTCTATTTGCTTCTTACCTTGCTCTTTCCATTCCCAGCCTTTTGGTGATAGGCCTGGTAATGGACCTTATGGTTGGTGGGAAGACTTGCCCTCCAATTTGAACAGGGCCCTTCCTGGCCTGCCTGTGCATCTGCTGGCCATACTGAGCCTTCCAGGCCTGCCTCTGCATGTCTAAAGACACTGTTCAACATTAATTTTTTCACAAGATTTTGGATTTCAAATTTTCTCCCCCTCTCTTTCCTACCACCTCTCCTCCCTGAGACAGTAAGTAATTGGATATAGGTCATACCTGTTCAATCATGTAAACATATTTCCACATAAGTCATGTTATGAAAGAAGAAACAGAAACAAAAGAGAAAAACCACAACCCCACCCCCAAAATAAAACCTAAAAACCGTATGTTTCAATTTTAATTCATACTGAATAGTTCTTTCTCTGGATGTGGGCAGCTTTTTTCTTCATAAATCTTTTGCAATCATCTTTGATCATTGTGTTGCTAAGAAGAACTAAATCAATCATAGTTGATCATCATCCAATGTTGTCTTTATCAAATGTGTAAAATGTTATTCTGGTTCTGTTCTCTTCACTTATCATCAGGTTATGTAAGCCTTTCCAGGATTTTCTGAAATCTTCCTACTTTACACTTATTATAGCACAATAGTTTTCCATTACATCCACATACTAAAACTTGCATAGCCATGCCCCAACTAGTGGGCATCCTCTCATTTTCCAGTTATTTGTTACTACAAAGAGTTGCTATAAATATTTTTCAATATGAGGATCATTTTCCCTTTTTTTGATAATTTTGGGATACAGACCTAATGGTATTTCTGGATGAAAGGGCATGTGCAGTTTGATTACCCTTTGGGCATAGTTCCAAATTGTTCGCCAGAATTATTGGATAAGTTCACAACTCTATTAACAATGCATTAGCATCTGTCTCTATTTTTAAATTAATGTATGATTTGATATGACATTTTCTTGCTAGACTGACAGCTTCATGAGAGCAGATATTCTGTTTTATCTTAATATATTTTCCTATATTACATGATATTGATAGCTTCCTGATATCTCTAGCAATGCCATAATTAGCAAAAGTCATCCCTTAGATTTATTCTAGCTATATCTAGTCACTAGAAGGATTTTTCATCAAATGAGTAATATAATTGAGGAAGGTCACATTACATTATAAAATTTGGTAAAAACCCTGTAGGTTGTTAGGTGGTTAAATAGATATAGAACTGAGCTGAGAGTAACAAAGTCACAAGTTCAAATGTAACCTCAGCCATTCTCTTACTGTGTGATTCTTGGCAAATCATTAAAACTCTGTCTGTTCCAAATGGAGTAATTGTAAAATGAGAATAATAGTATTACACCCTAGTGTTTTTTGTAAGGAAGAAATGAGATTCTATCTATCTATCTATCTATCTATCTATCTATCTATCTATCTATCTATCTATACTTAATAAATTATTGTATCTTTCCTTTCCTCTTCTTAGTTCAAATATGTGGTCCCCATGGGATAATTCTAAGTCACTGGAATGACATAGTACTTTTGGGGTAGTGGAGAGTCAAACTCAACACATTTTATAAATAATTTATGTTGGGTAAAGCTTTAAATATAAAAATCTCACTCCTGGGTGAAGCACTGAATGTGATTAATGAAACTAACAAGCTGGTTACTAATTAGGCTACGAGGAGAAGGCAGTGCTGTCACCTGTTTAGTTTCTGCATTATGCTCCTGTGACTTGCTTATTTTTGTATCTCTTTGTTGCTCCGACTAGTGACAAAGACAAACATTCAGTTGGAAGCTCCTCAGATGGCCTCCAGGACACTTTCTCAGATGGGCTCCAGGGTCTTTATCTATTATACTTTCTATATAAATGCTGTAACAATGGGGTCGTGTCTAAATTGTGTGAGAAATGGTGGATAAACTAATAGCCTGGGGAAAATAATAAACGAGAGAAAAGGAATCCAATAATATGGGCAGGAGAAATTTGGTCAAAAGAGAATTTCACAACAACATATATAAAAATAATAAAAGTCAATGAATTTTATGTGAAAATTAATCTGGATATTAGAAATCAAATATGAGAGAAGAATTAGAGGAAAACATTGCTGTATTTTCAAAAACACAATGAGCTGCCATTTATTAGGGGGATTATATTAATCAGTTTAACTCTAGAGTATAGAACTAGGAACTGGGGGTAGAACTTGCAAAGTTAAGAACTTATACTGGACAGAAAAAGGAAATATGATTATTAAAAATAATTATTTGGGGAAATCCCAAATTTTTCTATAGTCCTCATTTTAAAAGCTCATTCTCTGAAGCGTGAATGAAATTTCTCTTCAGTCATGGTCAGACCCCACCTAACCTTATAAGGAATCTAATCTCAGGTGAATTCCTTTCCCCTGTGTCCCACTCAAGCAAGTTTGGATAGAGGCAACTTCTTTTTCTTGGTTGCTGAAAACTGGGGCTCGTCTGGGTGTAGAGATAATCTCTTTGTCTAAGAGTAACATGATGTCACTTTCTCAGCCCCTCATTAGAGGGAACCGACTTCTCATTGTAATATTCATTCTGATTAGACACCATGAAATAGCTATTCCACTTTTGTTATTAATAAAGTAGAAACAAACTGTTTTTGCTCATAACCAACCTTACATGATACTGAATAATTGTTTTACTATGATATTATAGCTTACAATCTTTTCAGTCAAATAATGCCAAAATTTTCAGATCTAAAAATAATATGGCAATCTGCTTTGTCCAATAAGTCCCAACCTCTTCTCATAGCCAAATATAAGTCATACCAAAGCAGATAAAAACCTGTGAATCCTTGTATTTCTACCTTTTATATTAGAGAAGAAAATAAAAGGCAACAAAGCATCCCTGAGAGATTTCTCTACTCTTAACCCAAAGAGATCACTAGAAAGCAATATACAATAACAGTAATAGAATTCAGCTTTCTTCCACTGAAGAGACATTGGCTTCATAGTGGATAATGTAGTGCATCTGGAATGAGGAAGACCTGTGTCTTTGATTGCTGCTGTTTCCTCTTCTTCAAAATGGAGGTGCAAAAATAAGACCTATTTCACGGTAGTTGTTGTGGGGATATAATTAGATAATGTTTATAAAACAATTTTAACAGTGCCTGGTTAATAATTTTTATTAAATAAATGATCCGCTTTTCTTTTTTTTATAATGCTTGGGGAATTTATTAATGTTACTTATGGACATTTTACACCAACATCATTTTAATGAATTCTGATTTAATGGTTTATTTTATTTATATATTTAAAGGTTTATTTTATCTTTAAGGTGGAAAATAGAGATATCTTTAATTATTAGAAGTTTCTAACTGATTTTTCCATAAATACTTAATGATTGTTTTACATAACGATAAATTTTAAGTGTTATTAATTTTTAAGTTAATTTATGTTTAGTTTACAACACATAGTTCCACAAGCTTTTGAATTTCAAATTCTCCCCGTCCTTTACTTCCTCCACCCCTAAGATGGCATGCAATCTGATATAAACTCCACATATGCATTCACATTAAACACTTTTTTTTTTCACATTAGTCATGTTCCAAAGAAGAATTATAACCAGTGGAGTGAACCATGAGAAAGAAGAAACAAAACAAAATAAAAAGACAGAGAGCAAACAGTATGCTTTGATCTTCATTCAGACTGCTTAATTCTTTCTCTGGATATGGGTAACATTTTCCATCATGAGACTTTTGTATCTGTCTTAGAACCTTGCATTGCTGAGAAGAGCCAGTTCTATCAAAGTCAGTCATCACACAATGTAGCAGTAACTCTGTACAATATTCCCCTGGTTCTGCTCCCCTCACTCAATTTATGTAAGTATTTAAGTCTTTCGATGTTTTTTCTGCAGTCTGTCTTCTCATCATTTCTTATAGCAAAAGAGGATTCCATTACTAAGTTGTTTACAATATCCTTTTAGAAGGATATTATTTCTAAAAATCTCTTGTGTGATTTATAGAAGACACTAAATTTTCATTTATAAGATAATTATTTTTTAAGGAATAAGATTCAATTACAGACAGTTATGTTAGTGAAAAGTAGTACTTTATGATGTATCTTGTGTTATCTTAATGGAAAATCTTATATTACTTTTTTATCTGGAATAAGAACATGTGCAGACATTTATGAAAACTGCTTAAGACTCATCTAAAGATGTTTCAATTGTTTAAAAGGATTCCATGAGCAGTAGCTCTTTCATGTGTGATTCTTAGAGATGAACTCACCTGAAACTATGAGTATTGGAACTTGCTATTAAGGAATCTATGGGATCATAATTTACTATTGCACTGAACTTTCAGTACAGGGATAGTTGTCTTAATTGTCATGGAGCCAATAGTAGAACTCCACTGCTGCAGGCTGAGAATTTCTAAAGGCTAATTTCTAAGACATTTCTAATGTCTGTGCCTGGGGAAAATTTTTTTTTGAGGACAACCTTGGACATGGCCTAGGTAGGAATCTTCTGATTCTGTTTCTAAACTGGGTTCTGAGAAGAAAAATTCTCCATCTGATTAATCATGAGTCATACTTTTAACATCTTAGTGTCTACATGATTGATGGTTAGATATGGCTCATACTTGGAATCAAAACAGAGCTAAGGAAATGTTTTCCCTTCTGTTATATGACATGAGTATAATGATATCCATCTTTTTACCCTATTATAACAAATTTCTATAATCAAGAATTTCTGTAAGTATAAGACTAATCCATTAAATAATAGGCTGATACTGGAGTCACTGAGTCACTAATACGATGCAAGAATGAATAGCTTTCACTTTCATTTCATATTTGTGGCCAAATGATAATATTGGGATAATATCCTCTTAAGGACAAAATGATTAGACCAAATAAAAAGAGAAATATAATGTGATTAATCTGTAATGAAAAGGGATAGTAAGTTTTGAGAAAAGCAGAAGTTTTAGAATGTTTTCCATAACAATGATATACAAATGGATATGATTTGCTTCCAAAATTTGTGTATCATGGAAATTCAGGCTTTAGGCATGCTTTAGTTATAAGTTTCCAAGTTTAGATTTTTTCCATTATTAAAGTATCTGATAATTTTAAAAGACAGAATAGCTCATTTTATTATTGGACCCTCAAATATTTAAAATATTTTTCCATCAGATACAGGATTTAGGTAAGGACAAAAAAAGGAATTAATATATAAATTGAAATTCTCTGAAGTTTCAAAATTGGAGAACTGAAATTAAGTGATGGTGCTAATTTATACTGTCAGAATTATCTGGAAACTTCTAGATCTGAACCAGAGAAGCAGAATTCCCTTTAAGAATTACCTTGGGAGTAAAAAACAATTGTCTTAGAAAGATATCTAGGGACCAGATAACTACATGAGAAATCTGAGACTCAAAAGGTATCTCTTAAATAGATATTAAGAATGGGTTATTGAAATACAGGGAGACAATGTTAGTCAATATAGGTGAAGAAGATTTTATTGCTTTGTATGGTTCATGTTCAAGTCCATTGTAAACCATTTAAGTAATTTAATTTGCATCTGAGTTAATGAAGTTATGGGAACTGTTAGAAAGACTTTGATGCATTGTTTGAATCTAGCCCTATGTGGCTGAGAAACTGAAACATCTCTATGTGTCTTTACCTAAGGACCTTTGTCATGCTGCTTTTTCTCAATTGTAAATCCATAGATCTTCTTGGAGGCCCATGTGGTTTTTCTTACTATTTTTGCAGCTGCCAACTTTTGGATATGAATTCCTGAATCATTTTAAGATGACTGCTCCAAGTGGACATCTCTTCCCATTTCCCTGAGGAAGAGTCAAGTTTTCCTTATGCCTTCCTTAGTCTTCATGTGGTATCTTTTGTTGCACTTTTGACAAAAAGGAGGTGAATATAAAACATTTTGAGCCCCCTGTCATCTGAGAAAAACCTAAAACCTGGATTGGCCAATCAGGTGAAAGATATTTTGGCCCACTCTGAGCTCGATCTGCCACAATGCCTTGAATGCTCTGGCATAACAGACATGCTTTGCTCTGCTCTCTGAATGAACCCAAAATACTTGTCCTGTATCAGCAACTATAAAAACAGAGGACACTGAACATTAGAATACTGTTTATAATTATCCAGGGTAGGACACCTTGTACCAGACACTATCTTGAATAATGGGACTTTTTTAATCCTTATATTTTATGGATACATGTTACACTTTGTTATGTGGTTAAAACATATGAAGACTATAATTTGGAATGACACAGACATCCTGAGCAAGGAAGGAAGGGGAGGGTGAATGGGAATTACTTTGAATACAAAAGGTTCCCTTTGTCTATTCTTCCTTAAGCTCATTTTTTCACAATGATGTCTCATGAATATATCTATATGCATGTTCCACCAGTTTTGAGAGAAATAAACATGTACATGCAACCTAATTTTTCTTACCTTTCATATAATAAATTCAAAAATCATTGACAACATATACATGTGTGTATATGCATATGCATATCCCCTATGTATGTGTATATCTATACATATATGCATGCATATGTATATATATGCATATATGTGTATGTGTGTGCATGCACACTTGTATGTATGTGTATTTGCATGTGTGTGTGTGTGTGTGTGAATTATTCATTTCTAGTCCATTCCTTGTCTTCTCTAAGGTCCTTTCTAGGTTTAAGTCCCATGGCTTCCTTAATCTCATTTAAGAGAGACATGAGTGGGGTCCCTAGATTCCTTATTTTAACAGTGCATATTACACTCCATTACATACAGAAGGGAAAGTTGTCAACATCTAATAATCTGATGCACTACTTGGATTTATTCAGTGGGAGTTTAATAACTCATGCCTAATATTTAAGCCAGACATCACACACTTCCTCCTTAGTTAAACAAAACAAAACAAAACAGTTATTTAGAGAGAGATCAATTTGAGGAGGGGAAAAATATCTTGTTTCTTAGAAGGCCTATTGGCAAAAAGCTCATATATTGTCTATTTTTTGAGGGGAAGACTCCCTAAAAATGAGCAAACACTTCAATGGGCATATGTAACCTTGAATTTCTTGGAGAAGGGGGTAAAGTTGTGACACCAGCCTAGGATGGATAGAATGACAAAATTAGTCATTTTCAAAATGTTTCAATAATAATAGTATTGTGAAAGACTATATTTCAATCCATCCTATCCCCTCCCCCCACTTATTCTATTTTCAACTTTGACCCTGTTCATTTTCAGAAGTGTTTGCTTCTAACTACAATCTGCCCCAATCTGCCCTTCTTTCTATCATCCCTCCTCTTCTCCCCTTTCCCCCTATGTTCCTTTAGGGTAAGATACCCAATTTACTGTGTATGTTATTCACTCCTTAAGCCAGATTCAATGAGAGTAAGGTTGACCCATTCCCTTTCACCTTCCTGCTCTTTCCTGTCATAGTAACAGTTTTTTATTTCTTGTCTCTTTTACATGAGATAATTTGCCCTATTCTATCTCTCCCTTTCTGCTTCTGTGATAGTAATGGCAATTAAAGATTCCCCTGTATTGGCTTGGTTTTCAAATTGATTGTGTTAAAACCCAGAGTTTGTTAATCCCACCTGTGGGATGGGCTTGTTGATGTGAAAAGAAAGTCCTGAATTGGGAGGAGCTGGTGATGTAGATTTGGAGAGACACTAGAGAGAGGCGGAAGATCTTTTTGGAAGCAGCACCTCGTGGAGAGAGAGAGAGAGAGAGACTAAGAGAATTGCTGGTGGCCGCTTTGAATTGCCCTGGACTTTTGAGACCTGCCCCCTGAGCTGCCAAGGACTGAGGAGACATGGCTGTTTTGCTGGTACTTTGTCTGTCTGTTTTGATGTTGTTTTGCCAGATTTGTCCACTGGTGAAAGACAGTCCTTTTGTTGAAGAAGTCCTGGAACCTGGCTGTTCGCTAAGAAGGCCTGCGACTGTCCTGCAGACAGAGAGTGAATACTGTCCACTGGTGAGGGACAGTGCTGTTGTTGCAGGGGTCTGGAGACTGTCCTGCAGACAGAGTGAATACTGTCCACTGGTGAGGGACAGTGCTGTTGTTGCAGGGGTCTGGGAGCCTTTCTGTTGGTTCAGAAGCCCTGAAGAAGGATTTTCTTGTTGTATGTTTACAGAAATCCTGGGAGAGGGCTTTGCTAATGTGTTCAGGGGTTCTAGGACTGTTCTACAGACAGAGGATAAATTCATGAAGGGACTGGCAATGTATCTTGTGGCTTTGCTAAGCCTTGTCTCCCCAGGAACTAAGATTGCTGAGAACTTGCCTCGTGTCAAGATGAAGAAAAGACCTCCATTTGGGTATTAAGTGCTGTGTTTAAACTTGATGTAACTCTGGGGTAGATTCAATTGTGATCCAGGGGTGGGGAACTTTTGACCTTATGTTTGGAAACTAATCTACATTTGAGAAGAGGGGCTTTGTGGTGGACTGAATGAAGGTATAGCCTAGGGGTGGAGAAGTATTTAGAACAGAGACTTTGTAATTGATTGAATGATTGGAAGGTCCTGGGGTGGGGTAGTACTTGGAGATTATTTAATCACACTTAGTAAATGCTGTATTTGGAATGATGTCATGTTTTGATCTTCTCTGTTCTTGGTTTGTTACTGAATAAAATAGAGAGCACCTATGCTGGTATTTTGAACCTGGGAAGTTGCCTTT
Organism: Petaurus breviceps papuanus; assembly: GCF_028583685.1. NCBI lineage: Eukaryota > Metazoa > Chordata > Mammalia > Diprotodontia > Petauridae > Petaurus > Petaurus breviceps. The sequence goes on along the minus strand of NW_027186315.1, from coordinate 4,425,178 downwards.
GCTTGGCATTACATTACAGCTTCTCCCATTATATTCCTCTCTCATCTTTTAATTTTATTTTTTAGATATCATTCCTTCATGATCAACTGATCCTGGGCTCTCTGTCTATGTATACCTATACACATATGTACACACACTCATATACATTTTTATAGACTCATATACCCTCCTATACATACATATATATTTATGTACACATATATACACATATACATATGTAGATAGATAGATAGATACATACATACATATATACATATATTCCCTGCAGTTATCCTTGTACTGAGAAAAGTGTCATAAGTTACAATTATTGTTTTTCCATGTAGGAATGCAAATACTTCAACTTTAATAAGTTCCTTATAATTTCTCTATCCTGTTTACCTTCTTATGCTTCTCTTGCATGTGAAAGTCAAATGAGCACACACTCATTTGTATGTCAAAGTCAAATTTTCTGTTCAGCTCAGTTTTTCATTAAGAATACTTGAAAGTACTCTATTTCATTGAGTGACCATATTTTCTGCTGAAACATTATACTCAGTTTTGCTGGGCAGGTGATTCTTGGTTTTAATCCTAGCACCGATGATCTTCAGAATATCATGTCCCAAGCCCTATAATCCATTAGTGTAGAATATGCTAGATCTTGTGTTATCCTGATTGTATTTCCACAATACTCAAAATGTTTCTTCCTAGCAGCTTGTAATGTTTACCCCTTGACCTGGTAACTCTTGAATATGGCTATAGTATTCTTAGGAGTTTTCTTTTTAGTATTTTTTCGAGAGATGATTGCTGAATTATTTCAATTTCTATTTTGCTCTCTGGTTCTAGAATATCAGGGCAATTTTCCTTGAGTATTTCTTGAAGGATGATTTCTAGACTCTTTTTTTATCTTGGTAATGGCTTTCATGTAGTCCAATAATTCTTAAATTATTTCTCCTGGATTTATTTTCCAGATCAGTGGCTTTTCTAATGAGATATTTTACATAGCATTCTATGTTTTTCCTTTGTTTGGATCTCTTTTATAATATCTTGATTTCTTATGAAGTCATTAGCTTCCATTTGCTCCAATATAATTTTGAAGGAATTACTCTCTTCAATGAGTTTTGGAAATTTCTCTTCCATCTGTCCCATTTTGCTTTTTAAGGCTTGCTTCTCCTCATTGGCTTTTTGGAACTCTTTTGCCATTTATGATAGTCTATTTTTTAAAGTATAATTTTCTACAGTTTTTTTGGGGGGGGTCTCCTTTAGCAGGCTATTGACTACCTTTTCTTGATTTTCTTCCATCATTATCTTTTCTCTTCCCAATTTTTCTTCACTTCCCTTACTTGATTTTCAAATTCTTCTTGAGCTCTTCCATGGCCTGTAACCAACTGATATTTTTTGAAAGCTTTTGATGCAGGAGTTTTGACTTTTTTTCCTTCTGGTTCCATGTTTTGATCCTTTTGTCCCCAAAAAAGATTTTGTGAACTGATTGTTACTCTGCTTGCTCATCTTGCCAGACAATTACTTGACTTTTTTTTTTGACACGGTAGAACTCTGCTTCCAGAGTGGACAGAGTTATGTCCCAAATCGCTGGGCTTTTCACAGTTGTCAGAAATCTTGTCCAAGCTCTGAGGAGGTCACCCTCTCTACAATTCCTACAAGCTCTGGCATACTGTCCACACAACCCAGGAACACTGCCCAAGACAGTGATGAGATCCAAGCAGGTCAAACAAGAGCAATTACCCTCTGAATGGTCA
>NW_027186315.1:4400432-4423435 GCF_028583685.1 Petaurus breviceps papuanus | reverse complement strand
TGAGATCCAAGCAGGTCAAACAAGAGCAATTACCCTCTGAATGGTCACCTGTCATCTACAGGCCAAGAGGTCTGGAGGCAGTCATGTGGCAGCAGCTGCAGCTACCACAACTCCTCCACCTCTCGCCTTGGGGGGCATGGCCCAGACAATGCTCTGCTGGCATATGGCTCCAACATAATTCCCCACTGACATTTTTCTTTCTATTTATCATTAACATGTTAAGAATTCTTGAAACCACAACAGTTGTTGGTGATTCACTCTCCTAAAGTCTGCTCTGGTGGATCTGTGCCACTGGTTGGGGCCTCCCCATATCTGGCTTTTGGTGTGATAAACCCTTTCTGTATGCTTTCCAGGATGCCTTCAGTGGGAGTTTTGTTTCTCTCTGTCACTTTGTGGGTTCTGTGGCTCTAAACTTTGTTTAGAGTCATATTTTATAGGTATTGGAGGTGGTTGGTTGGGGAGCTCAGCAAGTTCCTGCTTTTACTCCGCAATTTTGGTTCCACCTCCCTAGTCTTTTGATTTTTAAATGTCGAAGCTGCAAACTACTACATGAACCTTACTTGATTCCTGATTTTTATACAGTTTCTTTCTGGCTGCTTGTAGTCATTTCTCTTTGAACTGATAATTCTGGAATTTGTGTACAATATTCCTTGGCTTTTTCATTTTGGAACTATTTCAGGAGCTGATTGGTTGGTTCTTTTTATGACTATTTTACCCTCTGCTTCCAGGTTTTCAGGGCAGTCTTCCTTGGTAATTTCTTGAAAGATGCACTTCAGGTTCTTATTTTTGATCAAGACTTTCAGTTAGAGCAGTTATTCTTAAATTATCTTTCCTGGATTAATTTTCCAGGTCAGTAGTTTTTGTAAAGAGGCATTTTATTTTTTTTTCTATTTTTGTATTCTTTTAATTGTGTTTAATACTTCGTGACTCACAGAGTCATTAGCACTTGTGCAATTCTTATTTGTAACAAATTATTTTCTTCAATTAACTTTTGTACAATCTTTTCCATTTGGGTAATTGTATTTTTGTGGCTTTGTTTTCTTCAGCGTACTTCCCCAATCCTGCCCTACAGAATTTGACCAATTGTGTCTTTTAAGTAATTTTTTTTTTCTTTTTGGAGGGGGAAGGACAGGGCAATTGGGGTAAAGTGACTTGCCCAAAGTCACATAGCTAGTAAGTGTTAAGTGTCCAAGGACAGATTTGAACTCAGGTCCTTCTGACTCCAGGGCTAGTGATCTGTTGACTGCACCACCTTATCACCCCAAGGAATTATTTTCTACAGTCAAATTTTGTCCTTCCTTTTTCAAGCTCTTAGTTATTTCTTGTGTACATTACATTTATTTTTCCAATTTTTCTTCCACTTCTCTTATTTGATTTTAAAAATCCTTCCTGAATTCTTCCAAAAAGGATTTTGGGGCTTGAGATCAGTTCATATTCTCCTTTGGGGTTTCAGATATGGGTAAAATGATAGTATTGTCTTCTTCTTAATTTGTGTTTTGATCTCTTCTATTCCCATAGAATCTATGGTCGTTGTTGATTTATGCTTTCTATTCATGATGTTCACCTATTTTCTGGTTTTTAAAGTTTAACTTTCTTTCTGGAATACAGGGGGCACAGTTCCAGGCTTCTTGGACTGGGTTCCAGGGATCTTGTCACTGGATTTGTGTGATGGGGCCTTAGGTGCTGGCAGCTGGAGGCTGTAGTGGTCTGGCAGTTGACTTGGTGTGGCATTGGAATCCTACTCGTGGTTTCTGGCATGTGCTAAGTCCAGATGGGGTTTTTCTCCATTTCACCAGGGATTCTTTGAAATTCTGGGATAGGGGGACATTGTGATTTTTCCCCTGGAGGACACTTGCTCACCTGGGTTGCTCTGAAGCATGAGAAGTTTTGATTGTGGGAGAACATATACCTACCAGCACACATGAGGCTTTTCTAAGTTAGAGTCTACTGGTTCCTCTGTGTGTTCCAAGGGACTATGGGGCAGGAAGTAGTTGGTGTTTGCCTGATTAACCACCCTCGGGCTCAGGACCTATTGCTGGTTTCCTGAGGTCCATCTACACTGAAGCTTTTGGTATGTGGTGGGGTCTGGCTCCTAGCGGATGGCTACTCACTAGTGTCTTGCTGATGCATGGAGAGGTTAGACTGCTCGAGGATGCCAGAAAATTGACCAGTGTGGTGGTTCTCTGAGTTAGAGTCTGCTTGTTCCCCAGTCTGTGCCAAGGAATGTAGGGTTCCTGGTGTCAGCATTTTCTGCTTCACTACCATGAAGCTCAGGATCTTCTACTCCTTTGTTAAGGTCAGGTTTGCCAGGATGCCTCCAGTCTTACAAGACTACTCACCTTCCTTCAGGCAAAAAGTGACTTTTCCCCTTGATCCCTGTAATCCTCCCAGGCTAAAAGACTGCTGACTCTCTTATTCCAGGCCTTTTTCCTGGGGCCAATATTTTCTGGGGTTTTAGAGGTCAGTCAAGGAGGGTGAAAATTTCTCACCATACTCTGCCATTTTGGCTCCTGGAAATTCTTCCCTATTTCCAGTTTTGATACTCAATAAGTCCATGTTCTACACATCTACCTTAGGAAGTCGTCCACCTGAGAAATATGAAATGGCTAAGGATTAATTTAGACAGATTAATTGATGATAAACCAATTAATGAAGTTTTAGATAGAAGTTATGGCTATTCATGAGTATGATTCTAAGCTAGAGGAAAGCTTCTGCCACAAAATGTCCCTTTGAACTCCCAACAACAAGAATCGAGAGTTCAGTTAATCATGGGATTGAAACAGAGGGAATCATGGTTTTAAGTCTACTGAAGAAGTCTATGATCAAACACTGGTCAACAAGTGACTTCTGTTTACATCTTCTGCAAATTTTGAGTCTCTATCTTCACAGTACTAGAATCATAAGATTAAGAATTGAGAAGGCCCTTGGACATTATTTAGTACATTCCCCTCATTTTACAGAAGAGGGTCAAAAGAAGGAAAATTACTTCTCCTGCATCCAGCATGTAGTGACTTTCAGAGACCAGATCTGAGCTCTAGTCTTCCATTTTCAAAATGGGTTCTTACTATTATATCATGACAAATTACAGGATTTCTGCGATCCTCAAATGTTAACCAACAGAACCTTCCGTTCTTTCAGGCAATAGCATAGTAGAAAGATCCCTGGATCTGGAATAAGAAACCCTGGCCTAAATCTTGCCATTGTTAAGTGAGGTCTATTCTAAACTTGCACCAGTGCCTTCTCTCTGGGTGTCAGTTTACAAATGTACAAAATGTGAGGGTTGGGCTATGTGATTTCCAAAGTCCTTTCCTGGACTGATATTCTGCATGATTCTTTGAACAGTCTTGGTTAGAGAGACTCAGAGAAGAAGGGACTGGAAGCTGAAGGATGTGGGAGTTGGGGATGCAGGTGAAAAGGTTGACAGTTCACAGCTACTCCCACTTTCCCCTTCCCTGTTCCTAATCCTTCAGGGGCCAAGAAAAGTCTTCTCTCCTCTTCTTTCTCCTTCCCCAGGTTCCTTTCACCACCAGGCACTGAGAAAGTTTCTTGGCAGCAGAGGCAGGGGTAAGCTTCAGGTCAGAAGAGATATATCCTTGGAACTTATCAAGCGTAAGAAGCTTGAAGGTTTGAAGAACCCAAGCCCTAACACTATCTCCATTAACCTTTCTGCCAGTTCTTGCCATTTTCCCCAAATGATGCTCTTTCAGTGAGGATTCAGTAACTGTCTCAGTCTTTCTTTAGCAAGTAACAATATCTCTCTTCCAATCAGCAAGTTCCCATCAAATCAGAAGAGACTTATCTATCTCATCTGAAAAACCTGTCTTCTCTCCATTACTACTTATCACTCTTGCTCTCTACTTACTCTTCTGCTTCATCTCTGACTCCTTAACAGTTTCTCAAATCCAAGTCAAAGTCCATTGGTGGTCACAAACTGACCTTGTTCTAAGTCTTTCTAACCAAGACTGTTCAAATAATCATATAGAATATCAGCCCAGGAGCAGACTGTGGAGATCACGTAGCCCAACCCTGAGTTTGCCCCTTATGTGTGGGATTCAGTGTCTTGTCACCTTCCCCAAAGTCCTTCAAATTACAGTTCATGGACCACCTCCTGCATGTTACCTTTACTAATTCCTCAGTTGTGAATTATCTCGATCTCTTCAAATTACTTTATGTAAACTTTGAATTTTTTTATCTGTTCACTTCCTCAGTGGTTATTAAGTTAATGCTTCACATGACTAAGTAATGATTGAAAAAAACTAATGGTAACAATGCATCAAGGTCTATGAAACTACTTTGAAATTTTTGAAATGTATATTAAAATTTATAAATCACATACATTTGTGAGAATAGGGGAATATTATGTGTAAACTTAGGTAAGGAGGCATTGAATTTCACACATGAGGATGGATCAAAATGTACTGAAGCACAAAAGCAGAAACTGAAATATTTTAAATGGAGAGTAATTAGCAGGACTATTCAACAAGACTAAGAGGCAGTAATCTGAAAGGTAGGGACAAGTCAGATTGTAGATGGTAGTAAATATTCCCTGAGGGTTTAATATTTTATCTAAGAGCCGGAGTGGATATTTTGGAGTGGATAGATGACTTGATCAGAAATGTTTATGAAATGTCAATTTGGCAGCTGTGAAATATTGGAATCGAGTGAAGAGGAAGAAGTGAGAGTAGTTAAGAGCTTATTGAAATCGATGTAAAAGGGTATATTTTGTTTGAACTATGACTTTTGAGACAAATATTGTGATGTGGAGTAAATGAGACTCGGTGATTAGTTCCATAGGTGAAGTGTGGAAGATGAAAGTGTCAAGGATAACCCCCAGTTAAAACGTGTCATTGGCATCTTTCATGTTTCCTAAATCATGTTTCCTGCCATATGCAAAGAAAAGAAAAATTAAGTTAGAACATAGAAGAAAAGACGACACATACTCAGATTTACCTTAGAAAAAATTGAAATAAGTCCTTCTTCCTGGCTCTTAGAATATTAATCTAGATCTGTCTATACCCATTTCAAAATCCAAATAAATTCATATGGACTGAAAGAAGTATGAAAGAGGTATCCTCAGGACAGTGGATTTCAAGAAGTAATTGCACATGTAACATAAAAGTGGATTTTTATTATCATCCTAAGTAGCACTGTGTCATGCATTTGAGAAAATTATCTTAGGTTTGTGCCTTGTAGAATGCACATTAACATCCATTTGCATCTGATTTTTGCTGGCTGTGGTAGAAATTTTTTAAAAAAATCTTATTCTGCTTTAAACATATAAATTAGCATGGGCCTGTAAATCCACAACATGAAGAAAAAAAACATTATATTCATTAAAACCTTCAGCAGATATCTAAAAGGGAGGTCTACTTTTGGGTTCAAATTAGAGTCATTTATTGTCTATTTCATTTCAAGAAATCACTTTACAAAATCAGGCTTCAGGTTCCTAAATGACACAATGCCTTATGTTATTTAGGATTCTGTTACAGAATTATCTGGTTTCTTTCATGTTTTAAATATGACATTGTAGAATGGTATTAACTAACTTTCAGGCCATTTTTTTCTAATACCAAAGGAGGTTTCCCTTTGTTCCCCATAAAGATATTACAAAAGTAAATATATATATATATATATATATATATGGAAGGAAAAGATAACCATTTAAAAAAATGATTACTTACGCTTAAAATAGTTGTAAAATATAAATAAATGTCCATGCCAATGGATGCTTCTTTCTCATAAATGCCAGAAAAATGTAATATAAATAGCACTGTCATATTGAATACTAATGAAATAATGATTCCTCATTTACTTAATTAGAGTTATTATATTCATGATAATAATACCAAAGGAATTGTGGTTATTTTAATGCTTATTAGAATGATTTATAATCACAACATGTTAGCAACATTATTAAGAAAGTAAAAAAAAAAAATTGATGTGATATAGAGGAAGAATAAGGGAAAGGGAAAAAAGAAGATCCCAAATCCAGATATGGTATACATTACTGAAGATTCGTTTATTTACTCATATTAAATACAGACTGAAATGAATATATGGGTTTGCACAAAATTTCATACTTATCTATGTAAATATACATGCATATGTGTATTCATACATGCTTTATGTTAAAAGCATATGTGTCAACATTATATTAAAAATAAATACTCATGGGGCGGCCAGGTGGCTCAGCGTGTAAGGGCACCGGCTCCAGTGTCAGGACGACCTGGGGTTCAAATCCGGGCTCAGATATTTAGCACCACACCCAGAAATAACTGGCCGTGTAACCTTGAGCAAGTTACTTAACCTCGATTGCTTTAAAAGAAAATAAAAAATATAAATACTCATAATATAGTATGAATAAACATTTAGTTACAAACACTTTTGTCAAATTCATTCTCATAAAATTGAAATGTAAATGGTAAAATATTATGAATAAAAAATCATATATAAACCCTTTTTAGAAATCTTTGAAGGCAGCAAGTATTAATTTCAATGATTTAATTTTAGCGTCTTCATGAGCTATTGAATAAATTAAAATAGCCATTTTATTTCTAACCACCTCTTTTTACTAATTTTTTCAAAATTGCATATATATATATTCTCATTTGAGGAAGATTTAACAATCACATAATGAAATCATTAGGACAATTTAATCAACTAATTTCTCTTAAATGCTTTTTTGGCTTAGATTAATTTTTAAAACTTTAAGCATTCATTTTTTTTTCCATTTTCAATTACTTGTTATAAGGTGACTTGAAATCTTGGCATCAGTTATCAACTGATACAAAATTAAGTAAATGTTGTACATCCAGTATAATTTTATAGGATGCACCAGTTAAAAGAGACATCAAAAATCATCTAGAAGCATAAAATTAAAATTGGAACTTTCTTCAGAAAACATCTTAAAAATTTTTAAAAAGAAAGCATTTAATCTTAATTACAGTTGAAGCATAAATCCCTTTTGTAGCATCCTTTATAGGTCATAATGAAATATGAAAGGAAGGATGGAATGAAAGATAGAAAGGGAGAATAGAAAGATGAGAGGGAGGAATGAAGAGAGAAACGAAGGAAAAAAGGAAGGAGACTGAGGGGAAATGAAAGCAGGGGAGGAATGAAAGAAGAAAAGACAAATAAGGAGGGAAAGGAAGAAATAATGAAAAAAGTAAGGGAAGGAAGGAATATGAAAGAGAGAAGAGAGGGAATAATGAAGGAAAGGATGCATAAAAGGATGGAGTAAGGTAGGAAGGAAGAAAGAGAAAATATTTGCCAAATGCTTGCTATCAACACTGTAAAGGGGGAAAAGAAAGGCAAAATAATACATGTTCTTGAGGAGTACATATTCTAATGGTGGAAGCAACACTACACTTTCTAATGATGGAAGCAATACATAATCAAATATGTACATAAATGATATATAAAGGGATATTTGATGAAATCTTGGAGCAAAGGCATTATCAGTGCTGTAATGGGAATGCAAATTTGGAAGATCTTCCCTGCCCCTAGGCTAAGGTGCACCTGAAGCCTGGGGTGGGAGGCTTGTTTTTCAGTAGATACTTCTTGATTGGCCAGTGGGTCCAGAAGGTTGTTACAACTCTCTGAGCCAGGAGAAGGCTATATAAGCCCTGATGTGAGGCTTTGTTTTGGGGGCTCACTTTGAGAAGTGTTCTGTGATTTGATCTTTATTCTGGGAAGCCATTGTCCAGGCCCCCCCCCTCCCCCCCCCCCGGCTTTGAAAAACCCAGATGTGGAAACCCAGATGTTGACTGGGTATGGATATAATGGCTGGACAGTTTGGAAAGCTGTCTACTTGATCTGTTTCTGTCTTGATAATTCTGCCTGTATACTTTGAAGTTCGGGGTGCTGACCTTTTTCCCTGAACAAGGTAAACGATATATGTCTGACTGATTAAAGTAAGCTTGTTAATCCATTTTGAGTTGCTTTCCTTTAACAAAGCAGATCCAAGAACCTGTATGGGCAGCAAACCCTGAGGACGTGCTTGGGGAGCTTGCTGCTACAAGTGCATGTAGGGGGATCACAAACTGGGAAAGGCATCTTGCAGAAGGTAAAATTTGTGCTGAGTTTTGAAGCAAGCCTGATGAGTTTAGAGTCATGCATACAGAACAACAGCATTCCAGGCATATTAGACAACCAGACAAAATGAATAGGAATTGCTTATATCAGAGATGATTAGAGAGCTGGGGATAAAAAAAGAAAAAAAAAACAAGACAGCACTTGCTTTCAAGAAACTATTTGGGGATGAAACTAGATGTTTAAACGGAGAAGTTTTCAGCAACAAATCCTGTCACAAAGTTCCACAAACTTTTCCTCAGCTACATGTGAAAGTAATTTTTAACATTCATTTTAAAAACTTTGAATTCCAGAATCTCTCCCTTCCCATCTCCCTCTATTGAGAAGGGAAGTAATAATAGTTATGTTGTGAATGAAAACACTAAAAAAAGAAATCTCAAGAAAAATAAAATAAAAAATATGCTCCAATTTGTATTGACATCATAAACTCTTTGTTTAAAGATGTAAAGCATTTTTCATCATAAATCCTTCAGAGCTGTCTTGGATTGCTGTATTGCTGAGGAGAGCAGTCATTCGCAGCTAATCATCCTACAATATTACTGTTACTTCATACACAGTAAACTTAACTTTGCATGAGCTCATAAATCTTTAGTGGTTTTGTGAACTTGTTTTCATAGATATTTCCAGGGACCTGTAAGTTTTCAGTTCTTCCAAGGTGGAATGATCTAAAGAAAGTGTTTACTATTCTCCTGGTCTGAGCTCTGCTCTGTCAGTGACCACAAGTACTCTTTTCTCACCTGGAACTGTGAGGAGAATACCATGGCTGCACGCTCTGCTTTGTTAGTGCTCTTCCTTTCCCTGGGACTGCCATTCATGACTAGGACCCAGATTGAAGTATGGGCAAAGGAACAGAGTCCTGCTCCAGTGCTAGCAAACAGACCTGTATACACTCCTTCTGAGCATTTGTTTGACCCTCTTCCCCTTTTGGATTGAGTTCCAGCAGGAGCTTCTATAGCTGCCACTGTTGATTCTGTCACTGCCAAGGCCTGCTCCTGATTTACTTGAACTGGAGCTGTGTCAGCATGACATATGATAGACTATGCCCCACTCTTTTCCATGTTTGACAGATCTTTGCTGTTGATTTTCTAAACTGTCTTTGGCATCTGTGGGGTGAGAGGACTGGAAACCATAAATGTTGCCAGTGATTCAGTCCTCTGGGAGCCTGCTACCAAGTTGATGGGGCTAGGTCTTTGTTGACATGGCCTGTGGATGATAGCCAACCTGACACGGCAATAAGCTCATCTGAAGACACATGAGCATATAATAGCCTTAATAGTTAGCTCATACCATCTACTAGCTTTGGCACAAGAACAGAGAGATCAATCAGTGACAAAAGAACCAGGCCTAATAGCTCAGTAACCAGGCTAAGTTATGATGTCAGTAAGTCTCAAGACATAGTCACATTTATATCTAGGAACCTAAATTGCTCATTGGAATGATAACACACAAAAATAAGTGAAAAGGAGGGAAGAGAAAGAAAGAATAAAGTGACTAGGTATGAGGGCATGATTTTGAAGTCCAGAAAGTTAGGAACAGAGCTGACATCAGAAAGTAATCAAGACAGCCTGGGCCCTTATGTAAATCAGATGTTCCCTAAGAATTCACCAAATGAGGAAAGGGACTAGGTTTTGCACATGAATGAATATTCCAGGATCAGAAGGAATGTTATACTATCCCAGGGCAAGGAGGCCCTATACAATGAAAGAAGTTCAGGGCTGAACCAGCAATAGAGAAGACATAGTATAAATTCTACAAAGTCAGGTACAAGCCTGAGAAGGGAATGAAGTCTGATTAATCAGAGCCAGTTTCAGCTTGGTGGTTCGGTAGATATTGTGTTTGGCCTGTGGTCAAGAATATTTAGTTGTGTGATCATAAGGTCATTTAAATTCTATTCCACTCAGTTATCTCAACTATAAAATGAAGATAATAGAAGTTTATAGTGTGGGAATCAGATAAGACAGTAAATGTAAAGCACTTGGTACATAGTAGGTATTATATAAATATATATTCCTTTTGACAAATTAATGTAATCTAAGATCATATATACATTTTGTTTACTATTTGGGGCTATTGAGTAATATTAAGCTCACTAAAAATGACCTCTTTTTTATATGAACTATAGTCTAGTCAGGCCTTTCCCATTCTGACTTTTGATAAAAAATAAAATGCTTCCTTTAGGTTGCTGAGAAAAAAAAAAAGTAAAATACTATTGAATCGAAGACAGAGGTTTGCAATATTCCATTATAGAAAAACCTGCTGCTTAATATCAATTAATTAATAGAAACATTTTGGATTCAATTATTTCATCAACTTTTTTTAGAGGGGGAAAAGCAACTTATTTGCAGTTAAGTGACTTGTCCAAGGTCACACAGCTAGTAAGTGTCAAGTGTCTAAGGCCAGATTTGAACTCAGGTCTTCCAGACATACATATATACACATATATTGATAATAGTATACACATTTTTTTGCCTTTTGAAGGGCAATTGGGGTTAAGTAACGTGCCCAAGGTTACATGGCTAGTTTTGTGTGTGTGTGTGTGTGTGTGTGTGTGTGTGTGTGTGTTAAGAATCTGAGGCCAGAACTGAACTGCAGTCCTCCTGACTCTGGGGCCAGCACTTCACTCACTGTGCCACCTAGCCACCCCCCTATACACACATTTTTTATTACGAATATTTTTTTAGAAAGAAAAGGAAAGAAACAGAAAAGGAAAAAGAATCAAGATTTGTGTGAACCTTTACTTTGTGAAACTATATTGGCTCTCAGATCTGGTGTCTTTTAAAATGATAGCAAAACATTTATTCAATAATGAATATACAAATCTTTTCTTGAAATAAATATTACATTCATTCCAATATCCATCTATGTTCTATATGAACTATAATTTAGTCATATTTTTTCCCATTCTGTACTTTCATATGAATACAGTCTAATACTTTATGGCCAGGTTAATTTCAAAGGATCTCTGCCCCTACAAGCCCCAAGTTACAAAACTTTTTCAGGTCCAAGCTAATTGAAAAACTTTAATTTCACAAGTTTCTATGAAAATTAGAATGATTTGCTCAACTAAAACCCCTAGACTACGGAGAGAAAAATAAGGAGCAAAAGGTAGAAGCTGCAAAGAGGAGAATACAGATTGGTTGTAAGCAAAATTTTCTAAGGTTTTAGAGACATTGAAAACTTCAATGGACTCCTTCAGGAAGGAGTGTGTCTCCCTTCACTTTAGAACTTCCAGAAAATAGTGAATTACCACTTTTTGGGCATTTTGTTCAAGAGATCATTTTGAAGATATGGTTTTGAACTTGATGGTCACTGAGATCCCTTCATTCTCTGAAGCTCTGTGATACTGATTGCAATATGTACCAACTGTAAGAATATCCACCTGAATGGGGTTCTAAATAAATCTGTATAATTAATTTTTCTACTTTATATTCTTTGCCAATTATGCCATTCTGTACAAAGTCACAATTACATATTACTTCAATTTTTATATGTAATTATCCTTAAAAGATAGCATAGTATAGTGGAGAATGAATTGTACTATAATTAAAAATAAACCTCAGGTCAATCTTTAACATTTATATGTGACCAGAGACAAATCATTCGAATTTTCTGCGCTTCAGTTGACTCATCTCTAAAATTGGGAAAATAGTACCAATAGTACCCACCTCAAAGTGCTGAGGTGTTCCCTAGAAATGAGTGCTACAGGAGAGTTCTAGTAACATCATGAATTTATAACCAAATCGCACCCTGAGTAGATGCTCACATGTCTCACCTACTTGTGAGATATTTCCATCTCCCTACATTTGGCTTGATCCTTTAACCTATTCTCATATTAGCAGTTCTAAATTGCCAGAGACAGGTCACCACCAAATGCATATCTTAAATTCCTCTCCTAATTCTAAGAGTAGCACTATCTAGAACATACCTACAGGCATGTGCAAGGGAAAATATCCTTTCTCTCCTCATCCCTCCAGCTCTCTAGTTCCTATTCAATGCAGTTTTTATCTACACAAGCAACCACATACAATTATGGCACCTTTAAATCTTAAACATAATAATATAATGAACATTAAGACAACGTATGTATACCTATAGAAAAATATATTCATATATCATGATATGAATATAAACCTAAACCAAACACTCCTACAAAAGAGGACTAGGCACACACATATAGGAAACTGGCAGTGAAAAACATGAAGAGAAAAACTTATATGTTCAGTGACTCCTTATTCTGGACTGCAGGCTTTGACATTATTGCATCATTTAGAAACATGCATATACCCCTCAAACTGCTTGCCTCCTCATTGCTTGACCATTGAATACTACCACTCTTTAGTTGCAGAAATCCTCTTATCTATTTAGATATAGCCCTTGCAAGTTTTTTCAATTTAATATCACCTTTTAAAAAGTCTTTAGAAAATATTAGCTATTAATGTGAATAGCACTTAAGCAATGCGTTGTATGCAACAGAATTGTAAAACTTATCAAGCTAGTTGTCCTTGAGCTTTATAGGATATCCCAGAGAATTATTTATTTTTGTCCAGCTGTGTTGTCCAGTAAAATTGGAGTTCACTAAAATGCAGTTTTGTTTGATTCTTTGAATCAATCTCATAGGGATACCAAAGTAGCTACAGATATCCCTCCCCTTTTCCTTCTCAAGTCAGATGTGGTAGCAGAGAATAACAAACTTTCTTACAAAAGTTTTCACCTTTTTCCAATTCTAAATGTTTCTGAATGACAGCACCTGCCACTGGAACTTCTGACAATGAAAATAATTCTCTGTCTGACCAAAAATCAATTCAGTGAAGTAGCCTATCTATTGGCAGAAGGCTTCTGACAGGGTTCTGACATAGTAGCTTTCTTGCCCAAATTCTACCCTTTTACCCTTCAGCCCCTAAATTCTTAGAATACTAATCTACTTATTATTACCTGGTTCCTTTTCCTCACCTGTGATGCCAGTGTCTTAAATGAGAGCCTGTTGTCAGTGTCTTTCACTTAAGAAGTCACAATTCTTCAGATTTTATCTATTAAATTAGATAATCTTGTTTTAATTGTATCCAGATTGCATTGAATTCAAAAGTTTATATGATTTCACATTTTTAAAGTTTTATCCTCTGTAATAATAAAGTATGTATATTCATATTAACTGATAGACCATCATGCTTTACAGTTACCTGAATTTTTCACCACAGTAGTCTATTTCTAGTGCCTAGCATAGTGCCTGTGTTAAATATGAACAAAATTATTGTTGACTGACTGGTCCTCTTGAAATTATTATTCTTTATATTATTAGCTTGCCATTTTTAATGAATAAATCTAGCTCGGCTTCTGCATGACAAAAAACACTTCCCTGATAAGTGAGACCTTACTTTCCATTGCTGACAAGATATGAATTCTCACATATGCCATATATCATTTTATCTGTGAAATTGTACAATCTCATCTGAATTTTTTTATCCTACACATATATTAGCCGTATATATTAAAGCAAAGTTATTTTTTTCTACACCATTAGGTATAAAGTTTTTGATCCATTAGAGAAGTAATATATCCTACATCAATATAAAATCAATACATTTCTTCCTTTTTGCAAAAATACACAAGTTTGTTTTTTTTCCTGTTCTTTTCCTCATCAATTGTTCCTCATAAATAGTATCCTTAAAATATTCAGTGTACCTTATATGGGTATCAAATGAGGTAATGCATATATGTGCTTTGCAAATTTTAAATGTATAGGTAAATAAAAGCCATTTTAATATCCCATTTGACTATATTCTCTTGAAATTTATCCTACACATTGTTGCCAAAACATGATAATACATTTTTTTAAGTCAGTCTTTTTTTTTTAACTTGTTTCACTGGTTTCAGCAATTATGTGGATGCTCATTTCTAGCAACAAATGTTTCTATGGATTAATTTGGTAACAGTTGGCATAGCAAGAAAATGATTTGTTAAATTAGTTGAAAGTCATAAGTAGTTTCCAAATATTAAACAATAATATTAAGCATTATGTATCAATAAATTTAATATTAATACATTTCTTCCAGGAGATGCAGACTTGGAAAGAGATGTAGAAAAGTCTTGTATCCTAATGGACTGTTTAAGAATTTGATAGTTACTCAAGGAATGTGAGATCACTGAAAAACTATGTTATACTTCCTCATAGTGGAATGAATGGCTGGCATACTGAGCTATCATACTAGTAATGATAACTGCTTAGATCAGAGAGAAGAGACAACAGTGGTTTCTCTAACCTTTCAGACTGATGATTCTGGAAATTCTGGGTAGTATGTAAGAATCATATGCACAGGGCCAATCTTTGACATTATCCAAGAGTTTTTAGTATAGTGCGGGTACACAGAAGATGCTTAAATATTTGCTGATTCCATTTACTAAAACTACACAACCATAACTTTTATGTTCCCTGAGCATTTCATAGGCATCTGATTAAAGTTCTAAAGATAGATGGAGACAATAGATACAAATAAAGGCATTCTAAATCGTTCTACCCCCAACAATTATAAAATACAAACTGAAATTCCACATTAAATACATTATTTTTCATGCTTAAATTGGGTTTTTCACAAATTTATTAGTGATGTTTTAATTTTATTTTGCTATTAAAGATAAAAAATCCTTCAGCTTTCATTTTTTTCTTTTTTTTAGATTTTAATGAGTTGGGATTAAATGTTTGAAAATAATTTCTTTAGCAGATGCTTTCTATGCAAATTTTAAAAAATATCTACGCAAATAGATTTTATTTATTTAATTTATAAAATAGATGTAAATAAAATTTAAATAGCTTTAAAATCTATGCAAATAGATTTTTAAAGTTATATAATTTTATAAATTTTAAAATGCAATATTTCCATTTGGAGAAGTCTGACACTGGCATAACTAAAGTAAGGGAAAGAAAGTATGTTGCCATTGCTTTTCCTATTCACTTTATGTTTTCCTATAATTTATCACCCTTTCAGAAATATTTATATAATTCTGTATCATAAAAGACTTTTATGATAATTATTTAAAGCATGTACTCATAACAAGTAATGTTTGTCAGTTATCTGCTGATTACTATAATCTATGAACTATTTCAAGTCATATAGAAAATAAACAGGTGATTCATCTTAAAATTGATTATTCAATATGTATCCACAATGTAAACATAAACAAGAATTTTAGATAAATGAATCTTGAAGAGCAAATGCATTTAAAAATAGTTTGTATTCATATTTGACAATTTTTTGAGGCTAATGGTATAGTCAATTAAATCATCCAATGATTATGATTTTGATTATGATTGGTCTCTACATTATATGACATAATATTCATAGCAGCACTAGAATTTCTGGGGGAAAATAGATATGGAATTTAATGGGTATATATAAAGTGGGAATCTGTTAAACAACATGTGATTTTAAGATAACAATGTTATCTCAACATAAAGGATTATCTTAAGAACTAGAGTATTAAGAATTGGGAGAAACAGAAAGAAAAAAAAACATGAACTGATATAAAGTGAATTTAGGAGAATCATATACAATGCCTACAAATACATCAAGGAAAGCATGATGAACCACGTAGACATATTCAGAATATTCACAATCAGAACTTTTAGTTTCACAAAATAGATGATAAAACAGATTTTCATCCTTTCATTAGAAAGGTGGAAGACTGTGAAAACAGAATATTGCATATGCCATCATACTATGACAGATGCTCATATTTTTACTTAAATATTTTTATTTGCTATATGTAGAGTTCAGTGTAGGAAAGTGAATGGAATACATAATAGGAAATGTATGTAGTGATCAAAAACCTTTTTTCTCTGTAATAAAATAAGTATGTGTATGTATGACTAAAGAGGTCACTAATTAACAGGACCTTCCTCATTATATAGAAAGAAGTTGGTTTCTGCTGCCATTGATGATATAAGGTCGTAGATTTAGGTTTATCTGAAACATTTGTTTAAAAAGAGAAAGCCTAATTCCTGAAAGCCTTAAATAAAATCAGGTTAAATACCTTGATATACTCAAAGAACATTGAACATGGAGTGAGAGAAATTGGATTAAAATTCAAACTCTGCTGTTTACTATGGATGCTACTTTGGTTAAGTTACCTAAACCCTGGGAATTAGTTTTAATATTAACTAATGGGATTAGACTAGATGATGTCTAAGGTCCTTTCCTGTTCTAAATCTTGATAGTACATGCTGAATTCATCAATGCATTATTCCTAGTCGGCACAATATTAGCATACATACAGAAACACACATATAATGAAATGTAATAATGACATTGTAGAAAAATTCTGTGTTTATGTACAAAAGCAAAGTTTATTTTTTCACTTTATAAACATGAAAATTGATAAAAATTTTAAATTTTTGAAATGTTGGAATAACCCCCTCTATCATTCCTATCCATTGAGAACCTATGGTAAATAATTAATGTTTTGATAAGCTCAACTTTTTCTTATCCTTATAATTCATTTTTAAAAAGAGAAATGCAATACACTACTGTTAGAAATGAGTTTCTTTAAGCCAGTGGTTTTCAAAGTGGGAACAAATAAAAATCAGTATATTCATCCAAGTAGATGGAAGTTCATGAATCAAACTTTTCTAAGTATTTACTAAAAGGAATGAAGGACCTGGGATGATACCTTTAGGAGACTCAGCATTGAGTGAGCATTCTCTTCCACAGACGCCAATATGACAAAGACTTGACTGTTTTATAGGCAGTAGAGAAGAAACAATGAAATATTGAAGGGGGAAACTGAGAACATTTGATGTTGGGCCAATATGGTGGAGATAATTATAGGACTATGATTTTAGAGTAGCAGATACTCCATGTAGCATCTAGTCAAACCTCTTACTTTCACAGGTCATAGAGGTACCAATTATTCATTTAACAAATTGGTGAGTATGAGGATAAGATGAAATGGACAGGCTTTTTATATCAAAAACTTTAGTTTTGTCTAATTGCAAAATCAATTTAATGAACATTTATTAAGTACAAAGTTCCAGGCACTATGATAAGCAATGAGGATACTAATAAGAAAAAGGAGAGTCTATTTCTTCAATGATGGAAGAAACACACAAAAGGAATCTAGAAAGGGGAGTCACCAAGGGGTGCCCAGCATGATGTGTATGGGAGCATATTTTCTTTGGAGTAGAAACCAAGATGAGATACAAAGAAAAAGTTGAAAAATAGGTCAGTTTCCAAACTATATAAAGGAAGACTTCAGGTAGAGTTTAGTACTTTTTCTTTCAGCCCTCTAATCAGAGGGGAGAGCAGTTTGAGCTTCATATTGTTATGGATATATAAAATGTCACTTGGATGATATTTGATTAGTGATTAACCATATTTGTATGATCACATTAGCCATATTTTTGTGCTGGAAATGCTAGGAAAAGGAAATGTAAATTTTAAATAGCAAAGTTCTGTTGCAAATGATGCTAACTCTTAATTTAAATATATACATTAAGTATACTTTAAAGGCATGCTATATTATACTTTATTTTTATCTATTCATTTGTTTAAATGAATACTATTTTGATTTATTTTGCATTAATGGTTGCTATTTATTTATTTTGCACAAGTGGTTAATATTTAACTGCATGATGGATAGGACTTTTGTATTTGTTATTTTAAAAATATATTCATTTATTTTTAGTTTTCAACATTTACTTTTGTAAGATTTTGAGTTCTAAACTTCTGCCTTCCTCTTCTCTTCCCTCCCCAAGATGGCATGCAATGTGATATAAGCTATATGTGTATAATAATGTTAAACATTTTCATATTAGACATATAAAAGAAGAATCAGAAAAAAAGGGAATGCCACAAAAACGAAAACAAAAAAGAGAAAATAGGATATTTTGATCTGGAGTCACACTGCATAGTTCTTTCTCTTGATGTAGATAGCACTTTTTTCATCCCAAGTCTTTTGAAATTGTCTTAGATCACTTCATTGCTGAAAAGAACTAAGTATAAAAGTGTTGGTCATTGCACAGTGTTGCTCTGACTGTGCACAGTGTTTTCCTTGTTCTTTAAAGTTCACTCACCATCAGTTCACGTAAGCCTTTTCAGGTTTTTCTGAAATCACCTGTTCATCATTTCTTATGGAACAGTAGTATTCTATTACATTCATATGCCACAACTTGTTCAGTCATTCCCCCATTGATGTCCATCCCAGCAATTACCAATTCTTAGCCACCACAAAAAGATGTTTTTGTGCATGTGAGTCTTTGATCCTTTCTGATGATCTCTTTGGGATAAAGATCTAGAAGTAGTATTGTTAGGACAGAGGGTATGCAGAATTTTATGCCTTTTAGGCATAATTCCAAATTCTTCTCCAGAATAGTTGGATCAATTTACAGCTCCATCAGCAATGCATTAATGTTCCAATTTCCCCACGTCTTCTCCAGTATTTATAATTTTATTGTTTGTCATGTTAGCCAATTTGATAGGTGTGATGTGGTACCTCAGAGTTCTTTTAATTTGAATTTCTCTAATCAATAGTGATTAAGAGAATTTTTTCATATGATTATAGTTTTTGATTTTATCATCTGAAAACTGTCCATTCATATCCTTTGACTATTTATAGATTGGTGAATGACTTGCCTTCTTAGAAACATGACTTGTTTCTCTATATATTTTAGAAATGAGGACTTTATCAGGGAAACTGCATTTCATTATGTTCTCTATCACATTTTGTCATAATTCCTTCTATTTTCCATAAATCTGGCAGGTAAACTATTCCTTGCTGTCAAAATTTGTTTACAAAATTATTTTATATATTTAACCCATGCACCCATTTTGATGTAGGTTCTGCCATATAGTTTTACAGTTTTTCCATGAGTCCTTGTTAAATAGCGATTTCTTATCTTAAAATCCGGAGCCATTTGTTTTGTCAAATAGTGGATTACTAAAATCATTGATGTGTTGTGTGTACCTAAACCTATACCAGATATACCACTCTGTTTCTTAGCCTGTATCAAGTAGTTTTGATGATTGATACTTTATGATACAGTTTTAGATTTGGTACACCTAGGCCACCTTTGTTTTCATTTTTTCCATTAAGTTCCTTGATACTCTGGACTTTCTGTTCTTTCAGATTAATTTTATTATTTTTTCTAGCTCTATAAAATAATTTTTGGTAGTGTGATTGGCACAACACTCAATAAGTAAATTAGTCTAGGTAGAATTGTCATTTTTATTTTATTAGCTCTGTCTACCCATGAACAACTGATATTTTTTCCATTTATTTTTATCTGACTTCTTGTGAAGTGTGTTTTGTAATGGTATTCATATGGTTTCTGGTTTTGTCTTGCAGGAAAAGTAACAAATATTTTATATTGTCTACAGTAACTTTAAGTGGAAATTTTCTTTCTATCTCTTGCCTTTAGGGATATTAGTAATATCTAGACATGTCATAGATAGAGAAATACTAAGAAATATGTGATTTTGTGGGTTTATTTTATATCCTGTAAATTTACTTAAGTCTAATATTTATGTTGCTTCTTTAATCTGTGGTACCTTTTAGTAGGATGTAGCTCCTTTCCTTATCTTTTTAATTAGATCTATATTCCTTTTCCTTTGCCTGAGATCAGGATTGCTACCCTTGATTTTTTTTTCTTCTGCTGAAGCATAATATATTCTGTTTCAGGCTTTTACCTTTATTCTGTGTGTATCTCTCTGGTTCAGATTTCTTTCCTGTAAACAATGTAGAATCATGGCCTTTGATCCACTTTGCTATTTGTTTCTATTTTATGACAGTGTTCATTCCTGTAACCAATTATGATTACTGTGTCTTTCTCTCCATCCTGATTTCCCCCTTTTTATGCTTTTCTCTATTTTTTCTCCCTTTATAACACAAATATGGTGCTGATACCTAAACTACACAGAGTAAAAACAGAGAAAGAAGATTATGGACCAATTTTCCTAATGAATGTACAATTAAAAATTTTGAACAAAATACTAGCTAAGCAATTAATGCAATATATAGCAAGGATTATACATTATGACCAGTTAGTACTTATACCAGTAATGCAGGTTTCATTCATTAATAGGAAAAACTATCAACAAAGTATACCATATCAACAACAAAACCAAGATAAATCATATCACTATCCCAACAGATGCTGAAAAAATTTTTGATGAATATAGAACCCATTCTTTTTTTTTTCTTCTTGGAGGGCAATTGAGGTTAAGTGACTTGCCCAAGGGCACATGGCGAGGTTTTTGTGTGTGTGTGTGTGGGTGTGTGTGTGTGGGTGTGTTAAGTGTCTGATGCCAGATCTGGAGATCAAAGGAGTTGGGATTAAAACCAAGAATCACCTACCCAGCAAAATTGAGTATCAGGTTTCAGGGGAAAATATGGCCATTCAGTGTAATAGAGGATTTTCAGGTATTCTTGATGAAAAACCCAGAGTTGAATAGAAAATTTTACATTCAGATACTAGGAGCAAGAGAAGCATGAGAAGGTAAACAGGGAAAAGAAATAATAAGTCACTTATCAAAGTTGAATTATTTACATTTCTACATGGAAAAACAATAATTGTAACTTATGAAACATTTCTCAGCCTGACAATATTTGAAGGGAATAGATGTGTGTCTGTGTGTATGTATATGGGCCTATAAATATATATGTGAGTGTGTGTATATATGTGCACAGGTCTACATAGACAGAGGACACAGTACCAATTTAATAGGAAGGGATGATACTTAAAAGGTGAAATAAGAGGTGAGAGGAATATAACAAGAGGAGATGGGGAGAGACAGAAGTGGGTAAATTATCTCTTATAGAAGGAAGCAAGTGAAAACTGTTACAATGGAGGGAAGAACAGGAATGCAAAAGGGAATGAGACAACCTTATCCTCATTGAAATTGGCTTGGGGAGGGAATTGATCTTTTGGCCAGATAAGTAGGGGAAAAAATGGGGAGAAAATTTGCAACACAAAATCTTGTCAAAATGAATGATATAAACTAGAAGTTAATAAAGTATTTGATACAGGAGCCAAGATGGTGGAGTAGAAGCACGACCTTCCCATGGCTCCGGGTTCCACCTTCCCCAATCCATGTAAAAAGGGAACTCTAAACAAACTTTGGAGCTGCAGAACCCACAAAATGACACAGAGAAGCTAACCTCCTGCTGAGGACAGCCCGGCAGGCCAGCAGGAATCCAGCACAGCGCTCTGGGAGCCAAGTCCAGCCCCACACCTAGGCTTTAGCCCCAGGGTGGGCCTGACCAGCTGCTGGCCAGAGGGACTCCAGATCAGCAGCAGCTGTGGCCACTTCCAGATTTAATAACACATAGATGTGAAGGACAAGGTGAGAGGCCAGTGCAGTCTGGACTTTGGGACCCAGTAAGTGGGAGTGCATAGCTTCTACCCACGGGGCAAGAAACCGCTGAGATGCCGGCACAGCCAGCCAGTGGCACATGGCAGCTTCAGCTCCTGGCCTGCAGAATGTAGGGGGACCAAGCACCAGTCTGAGGAGTAATCGCTCTTGCTTTAACCTGCTTAGATCTGGATTGCAGTCTAGGGTGGAGGTCCTGGGGTGTGTGTCCAGCTTGCCAGAGCATGTGGAGACCTCAGAGAGGGCACCCATCTAATACCTCCGGCAGCTGAGAAAACCCCAGCGTTTGGGACAAAAACTCCCCTGTCTGGTCGCAGAGGCCTACTGTGGCAAAAAGCCCAAAAGTCACATAATTGAGTGGCAAAATGAGCAGGCAAAGGAAGCAAAGCAGACAGAAGATTCCAATGTTACACTCCTATTTTGGGGACAAGAAGGAGCAAGGCATGGAACAGGAGGAAAACAGTGAAGTCAGAACTCCTGCACTAAAAGCTACAAAGGAAAATACAAGCTGGTTACAGGCCATAGAGGACGTTAAGAAGCAGATAAGAGAAGTGGAGGAAAAATTGGGAAGAGAAATGAGAACAATGCAAGAAAATTATGAAATGGGAGTCAACAGCCTGACTGAATAAAATAATACCTTAAAAAACAGACTGACTCAAATGGCAAAGGAGGCTCAAAAAGGCAATGAGGAGAAGAATGCCTTAAAAAGTAGAATTTGCCAGATGGAAAAAGAATCTCAAAAGCTCACTGAGGAGAATCATTGCTTCAGAATTAGATTGGAGCAAATGGAAATTAATGACTTTATGAGAAATCAAGATGCTGTTTATATATATATTTCAGGGCTTCTAAACCAACAGAAAGGTTCCCAGACCCCTGCAACAACAGCACTGTCCTTCACCAGTGAACAGCATTCACTCTCTGTTGGCAGGACAGTCTCAGGACCTCTTAGCCAACAGCCAGGTTCCAGGACCTCTTCAACAGGTCTGTCTTTCACCAGTGGACAAATCTGGCAATGCAACATCAAAACAGACAGACAAAGTACCAGCAAAACAGCCATGTCTCCTCAGTCCTTGGCAGCTCTGGGGACCGGTCTCAAAAGTCCAGGGAGATTCAAAGTGGCTCCCAGCAATTTTCTCAGTCTCTCTCTGCCTCCACGAGGTGCTGCTTCCAAAAAGTTCTTCTGCCTCTGTCTCATGTCTCTCCAAATCTATGTCACCAGCTCCTCCCAGTTCAGGACTTTCTTTTTACATCAACAAGTCCATCCCACAGGTGGGATTAACAAGCTCTGGGTTTTAACATGAGCACTTTGAAAACCAAGCCAATACAGGGGAATTTTTAATTGCCATTACTATCACAGAGGTGGGTTAGGAGGGATAGAAATATAGTCAGTCTTTTACAATATATCTACTATGTTATTGCTTTGCATTAGCCGTACGTGTACAACCTATACTGAACTGCTTGTCTTCCCAGTTGGGGTGGGTGGCAGGGGGTGAAGGGAATGAATCTGGCATTGAAAGTTTTAAAGTTAAATATTCAAATATATATATATATATA
>NW_027186315.1:4264826-4400032 GCF_028583685.1 Petaurus breviceps papuanus | reverse complement strand
ATATATATATATATATATATGTGTGTGTGTGTGTGTGTGTGTGTGTGTGTGTGTGTGTGTGAAAAAATAAAAGCATACCATCACCAAAAAAAAAAAGTATTTGATACAAAAAAAAGAATGCAAACAATAATAAATACTTAGCTTTGTACCAGCCAAGACAAACTCAGGAGCTAAATGAAAACAATTATAAAACACTTTTGATGCAAAGTTAGAAATAGGTGGTAGAGTCAAGATGGCACAGTAGAAACAGGACTTCCGCATTGCTCTGGCTTCCACATTCTCCAATTTATGTAAAAGCTTACTCTGAACAAACTTTGGAACTACAGAACCGACAAAATGACACAGCAAATCTAACTTCCCCTGAGGGACAGTCTGGCAGGCCAGACTGGAAGGAAGCCAGCAGAGCAGTCTGCGACCTAATCCCAGCCCTGCAAGCACCAGACGTTTTAGCATTGGGGAGGCCTGACAGGTTGCCAGCTGGAGGGACTTCAGATCAGCAGCAGCTGTGGGGGTTGACAGAATTCTCAACACATAGATGCTAAAGACAAAATGAGAGGTCAGTGCAGTGTGAAATTTGGGATGCAGTAGTTTGGGAGTGTGGTCTGGCCTTTATCCACTGGAGGGATAAGTGGCTGAGGCACTGTGGCCCTGCAGCCCCTCCCATGTACCTGCTTCAGAGCTGTTGGTCTGCAGATTTTAGGGGGTTGAAGGCACCACACTGAGGGGTAATAGCTCTTGCTTTAACCTGCTTGGATCTGGATTGCAGTCTTGGGTGGAGGTCTTAGAGTGTGTAACCAGCTTGTCAGTGCTTGTGGAAGCTTCAGAGAAGGCACCCAACTAATAGCTTTGGCAGCTGAGAAAAACCCAGAAATTGGGATAAAACTCCCCTGTTTGGTAGGAGAGTCCTACTGGGGCAAAAAGGTCAAAAGTAAATTAATTGAGTTGAAACATAAGCAGGGAAAGGAAGTAAAGTAAGTAGAGCCATCCAACTTTACACTCTTATTTTGGTGACAAAAAGGATAAAAGCATAGAACAGGAGGAAGACAATGAAGTCAGAACCCTACACCAAAATCTTCCAAGAAAAATGTGAGCTAGTTACAGGCCATAAAGGATCTTAAGAAGGATTTTGAAAATCAAATAAGAGAAGTGGAGGAAAAATTGGGAGGAGAAATGAGAAAGATGCAAGAAAATTCCGAAATGAGAGTCAATAACCTGACTGAAGAAAATAACATTTTAAAAAAAGACTAAATCAAATGAAAAAGAAGCTCAAAAACCAATGAGGAGAAGAATGCCTTAAAAAGTTGAATTTGCCAGATGGAAATAGAATCTCCAAACCTCACTGGAGTGAATCATTTCTTCATAATTAGATTGGAGCAAATGGAAGCTAGTGACTTTACAGAAATCAAGATGCTATTAAAAAGATTAAAAGAAATGATAAAAATCAAAGTCAATGTGCAATCTCACTGGGAAAACCACTTACCTGGAAAAAAGATCCAGGAGAGGAATTTTAAAATTTTTGGATAGCCTGAAAGCCATGATCAAAAAAAGAACCTAAAAATCATCCTTCAAGAAATTCTCAAGGAAACTTACCCTGATGTTTTAGAACCAGAGGGCAAAATAGAGTTTGAAAGAATCCACGAATCACCTCCTAAAAACAATCCCAAAAAGAAAACTCCTAGGAGTATTATAGGCAGGTTGCAGAGCTCCCAGGTCAAGGAGAAAATATTTAAAGCAGCTAGGAGAAACCAATATGATTATTGTGGAAACAAAGTCAGCATAACACAGGATCTGGCACCTTCTATATTGAGGGATAGAAGTGCTTGGAATTTGACATTCTGGAGGTGAAAGGAGCTGGGATTAAAACCAAGGATCACCTACCCAGCAAAACTGAGCATCATGTTTCACGGTAAAATATGGCTATTCATTGGAATAGAGGATTTCAAGAGTTCTTGATGAAAAACAAGGATGTATGTCTAATATCTAGCTGTGAGGTTCAAATCAGGAACCTTTTTTGTTAAAGGCAGTACAATTTTGTTAGTAAAAGAGTAAAACTTATGAGGTATCTTGTCTTTGGGAAAATGAAAAGGACAGTGAATTAGTCTGAGTAATGGATTATATTAGCCCATACTCATGCCAGTTCTGGTCAATTTCATCTTACTTCTTTTTGGCCCTTGTTTGTTTAATCTTTTTCTTAGATTTGTATCTTTTAGGCTCAGCATCCTTCACTTACAGGTGACATCTCAGGTTGAGTACCAACGACTCCCCAAGACCATGACCCATCACCCCCTGGGCCTGATATTGGCCAGGCTCTAGACACTGGCTACAGACCCCACCCCTTGAATGATGGTACCCTGAGAGGCAGGTACAGCTCTACACCCCTTCCCAGAGAGAAGTAGCTCGGGAAGCTGAGATCATCACTCTTGTCCCCAGATGAATTTGGGTATCATCTGTTTAAGGGGTTTAAGATGAGGTGCTTGGGATCAATGTTTGTAAAATCTATTTGTAAACTCAATTTGTAATACCAATTTGTACCATCAGTAATGATGGGGTGCTTGGGATTTATATTTGTAACACTAGTCTCTAAAACTTTGTAATATCAAATTGTACAACCAATTTGTAAAATAACCCTCTACCCCCCCCCCTCAGAACATTAACTCTGCCCTTTCCCCCTACCTGCATTCTGCCTTGCTTCAAAGCATTAACTCTGCCCAGCAACAACTCATGAATTGTTTATCTCAGCCTTGGAACACTAACAAGCTATACCCATCAATCCTTCACAAAAAGTATCTATAAACATTCCAGCTAAGGCAACTATTATCTCCCCCTTGCATAATGTCTCGTTGTCCCCATGAATTCTTTGGTACCCTATCTCTAGGTTGACTCCTTGGCTGCTGCAAGGAATCCTTCAGGATCCTATCTCTGGGTTAACTCCTTAGCCTATTATCCACTGAGTCTCTGGTTAGCCTTGGTTCCCAGACATTAATCTTGTCAAACATGACACTGATTGGTGGCAGACTGGGTACTTCTCCATCAGCGCTTGACCGCTCACTGACTTAGTGAAGTTTTCAAGCCTAAAACCATACTTCTAGGTAGCCCTCCCCTTGGGCTTTTTCCCGGTGAATCATGGGCAATACGCCTGCGCAGTTAACATTACACTGGCCCCACTTTAACTCCTCCCTAATCCCACTCTTAATCACCTAGTTAGCATAATTGCCATGGGTTCTACTATGGATGATTCTATATAAACCTTAATTCTAGCCCTTTAAGGTTGCAGGTCCGCTAAGAATCCTAGCCTGCTGGAAGGCGTATAATAAACTTTTACACCTCTGCCTCCAAGTAAGCCTGAGCTGAATTCTTTCCAGTCTGAATTGAAGGTTCTGGTCTTAGATAAGATAAGAGTTCTTGCTGAACCTATTGGGAGCCATCCCTCATCAGTCTCACTCTGAATTCTTTGAGATGCTTCCACCACAACACCTCATCAAAATGCAACAGTTTTTGGTGTCCCTGGGTTTAAACTGCAACACTTCTATCTGACAAAGTAACACAACTCAACAGACAAAATTGATCTGTCTGAAAAAATAACACAATTCCAAAGACAGAATGTGTCTATCTGACAAAGTAACACCAACACAGAAAAATAGAGTGCCAACATCACAAACCTCTCTGTTGTTTCTACTTGGTCCCAGCTAATGCTCAAACTCTTTTTTTTTTGTTCCACTCCTTCCTGTTCTACCCTTCCTGTTGTGGTCTTCCTGCTGTGCTCTTTTGGCAAGTTCCTGCCACCTTGGCTCCATGTGTTGATGTTAGCCCTGTTAAGGTCTCCAAACTCCCTTAGACTTATTAAAGTCCACACAATGTAGACTTTGTTTCCAACAAAGATGACACAATGAAAGGCGAGGCTCAAAAGCATTTGAATAGCTGAAACAAGGAGCTTAAGTACTGCTTTGCTTGCCTTCACAATAACTGGAACAAGGAGCAAAGTACCACATTGCTTTCCATTACATTCATGTTAGGACAATCTTAAAGAAAACACTAAGGTTGCTTCTCTAAGACCATCAGATTCCTTTTTTTTAAACTAGACATCTATATGTGTACACACACACACACACACACACACACACACACACAATTACCATGATTCTTTAAAAGCTTATACTCATAAGGGGCTTGAATAAGCCTTGAGTCCCCAATTGTTTTCTCAGCTAAAATCATTGTATGCAAAATTACCAGTTTTTAATGTCTGAGATAACATTGTCTACTGCCATTCTAAATTAAAACTTAAGGAGATTTTATTGTGGATTTTTGTTTGTTTTCTTTTTGGGAGGAAATGTGAATTACATTTTTTGACTGAGAATAAAATTTTATTTCAACTTCAGTCAGCCTTAAACCCACTGAAATGAGTTAACAAAGATGAGGTTTTTGGACCTTATTCCTCACTGTACCTTCTCGTTTCCAGTGGCCAGAAACAACTGACCATCTACGGTATTTTTTTCCTATGTGTACAAAAGAATTACAGGACTCTTTTTTAAATTAAATTTTATGTTTATTTTTAGTTCACATCATACATTTCCATGAGATTTTAAGTTAAACATTTTCTCCCTGTCTCTCCTCCATTCCCTGATTGATAGGTACCTCTTTTATTTACACTTCTTTGTTTTTACAGAAAGCGCTATTACAAATATAGTCAATCTCCTTGGAAATCTGTTGAATTTCTTTTTTTTTTCAGTTATACATGTGCAGTTATGTTAAACATATATCCACATTAGTCATGATAAGAAAGAAAGAACAAGGGGCGGCCAGGTGGCTCAGCGAGGAAGAGCACTGGCTCCAGTGTCAGGATGACCTGGATCAAATCCGGGCTCAGATACTTAGCACCACACCCAGAAATAACTGGCCGTGTAACCTTGAGCAAGTTACTTAACCCCGATTGCTTAAAAAAAAAAAAAAGAAAGAAAGAACAACAACAACAAAAAAAGAACAAAGTGAAAATATTAAGGTTCTATCTGCTTTCTGATTCCATAGTTCTTTCTCTGCGTGTGGTTAGCTCTTTCCTTTAGAACAACCATCCAATCAATTTTATAAATTAGAAAACTGTGTTCCAGAAAGGTCAAATTGGTTGTCCATCATCAAACAGATAACAAGTAGATGATCTAGAATTGGTAGATCAGTTCTTTAACTATAAATCCAATATTCTTTTGGCTCTACACTGTGCAAAATTCTTTTGCCATCACACTGGTGACTGCAGTTACTCATAGTAGAATAACGAAGCTAACACAAAGAACAAGAAAAAAAGTATTTTGAACATCAATCTATAAGGAATATATTGGACCCACATTTGATGACTAGAAGGCAGGATAGGGGATTGTTGGAAACAGCATGAATACAAATGCTACAAATTTCTTAATTTGTCACCAAATAATATAAAATTAGAGGCAACAGGATTCAATGAAATTATGACTAGCTTAGAAGTCAGGAAAACTAGATTTTAATGTCTTCCTCTGACATATTAACTTCTTAACTATACACAGGGCAAGTATCTTAATCTCAAAGTACAGGTATCAGTTTTGACACACTAAGTCATGAAGACTTGCTTACTTTTGTTAGTAGAGGCTGTGCCTAAATTGGTAATGCTGACATGGACAAAAATCAAATCAAGAATTTTTTTTTTTATTAGAAGTTTGGCTTCTGAGGAAAAGGAGTTGTTTTTGTCTTTCTTTGCATGTCCAGTGCTTCCCACAATGTCTGGCATATAGCAGGCACTTGTAAAACACTTGGTGATAACTTGAAGTATGAAGTCTTTCATTTTGTATTTGCCAACTGTGAGAATGGCAGAATATCTGCCTTAACTTCATTTTAAAAAACTCTAATGTGTTTCCTTTAAACCTCACTGCCTTCCCTGGGAGCAAGGGATAAAGTGACATCCTAGGCATTTTCATTCTTTTATTAAACCCCTTGTTCTCTCCATAAAGAGGGTAAAGTGTGTAAAAAGAAATAATATAGAAATCCAAGAGAATTCCTTCCTGGGTTAAGGTCTCAAGATAATACATGCTCTATTTTCTTCCTGATTGATTGAGAAAAAAAAAACCCATGATGTGTATAGCACAATGTAGCCAGAGAGTATGGGATGGCCTACAGATTAATAAAATAAGGAAATAATGAAGGACTTTATAATAAAATAGATTTTTGTCTCCTTTTAAAACCGGAGTATGCTTGTCTGTGGAAAACCCCAAGTACATTGGCTGTCTTTATCTAATATATGTGTTTCAGCATATAATTTGGGAAAAGAATCCCATAAAGACAAAAGCAGAGAAGCAAAATAGCATCTATTGAAGAGGTGATTGAATCCAAATGCTCATAATAGGCTGTGAATTCACAAAATGAGAGAAAAAAAACATAGCCTTTTGGATTCATTTTCATGATCCATTGACCAGCTGGTATGAGGAGTATCATTAATGGAGCATGAAATTTCCTGCTGCTGGCCCCACAGCAAGAGTCACACTTCACCTTATGCTGATTTTCTTCCATCAACTATCCATGTCAGAAAGGTCCAAGTGTTTTAACACACTAAAGCAAGATATGTATATATTATTCAGCAATCTCTAAAAGTCACTGACAGTTACCATGCTATATATTAGAGTGACAGCACTCCATGGAGCTTTGTTCTGTGAATGCAGTACAGTGTTATATGCTGCGAAAGGAAAATGTAAAAGCAAAAGTTTTCCACAAGGTATTTTTAGTATTGTTGGTGTTGTTGAGATGAAAAGGCAATAGCATTAATATTGCAGTAACTATCCTGAAAGTTTTGTATCTTATTCAAAGAAAAAATGAATATTAGGAAGAATTATATTTCTTTTTGGCTGTTAGGTGTTAGCCTTAGAAATGAGTATTGGGACACATTTTTAAGTGCAGAATAAGGAGAAACATTTTGGTCTTTGACCAGTTTAAAATCATTAGCAGAATTAAAAAAAAAAACTTTATTTCTCACCTATCCCTATATGCATTTAAAAAGCCCAGGAATTCATAATATACCTTAAGTTTCAGAATCCTAGAAATAAACAAAAAGAAACCCTTTTAGAATATTCTTACAGATTATAATGGTTGTTCCTAAAGCTGAAGTGGAGGGAATGTAAAAAGCACACTCACATTACTGTCCATCCCTTGTCCTAACTTTCAAACTTAAAAGAATTTCAATAACTATAATTGATATATTTCAATATGTCAATACTAATTGCCATAAAATATATATGTGTACAAGTCACTCAACACAATCACACACACACATATAAATACACATAATTTTATGTGTGATCTTGGAAACAAACCCTAATTCCCTATAGTTAACATAAGTTTATATAAGGGCTTATTAAATTAATTGCCTGCATTATTTACTGCATTGTATCATGAGTATGCTCTATGAATAATTCATTATTCATATGAGAAAATTAGACAAATTACAGTTTTCATGGCTAAACTCCTGGCATTATCAGAATTAGAAATAGAATCAAAGCAACTGTTTGCAAGTACATTTCTAATTCATATGGTTTGAAGATGGGTATAAAACTAGATTTCATTATGGATTAAACTAGGAGATATATAAAGCAAATTAATAATTTTGAAGATCATTAACCTACTTAAAGAAGGTTTTCTTTTTATGCCCCATATCAATCTATTATAATTTTCCTTATAGCTCTCTTTCTTTGGTGATTTTCTTTAGCCTTCCCTGATTCCAATCTATTCTGTGTCAAGTCCAAGATAAGTAGCATGGTAAACATGATAAAATATAGGCCCAGAGAAATTAAAGTTAGATTTCATAGAAAGTAGCTACTTAATATTTTATACACAAAATGCAAAAAAGAATAATTGGACTTAATATGTATAAGGACACATGAAGATACTTATTTTTTCCATATATATGTATACACACACACACACACACACACACACTCTAGTGTTTCACCTATGTCGCTGCTTCTACTAATGGACACAGTAGCAATATGTATAGAGGACCTATACATTTGTATGGGGGCAGTAGGTACATTGTGTTACCTTGTAATAAAGTATAGATTCGATTTATACTATATTAAGTTCTAGCTTTATCTTTCAATTTTTAAGCATCAACAAAAAATAAATCTGGAAAAAAAGAAGAAAACCAAATGCTTAGACATTTAAAGCTCATAACATTTCTAAAAACAGTTATAATACTATATGCTATTTCCACATACTTTTTGAGGAAGATGATGGAAAATGAGCAAAACAAAATCTAAACTGTTGTCTTAAAGTGGAAACACAACATTCAATCAATAAATGCTTATTGGGTGTCTATTATGTGCTCAACACTGCAAAGTTATTGTGTGATACATAAAAAAAAACAATTAACCCAATTCCTTCTGCTCCAAAAGCTTACAATATACTTAAATTAGTTCTGAACCTAGAAAGAGAAGAACTAAGTTTGAATCTCAGATTCAGCATACTACTTGAGTGACCTTGTTCAAATCTCCTACACATTCAGGGGGAGTTTGGTTAGGTGGAAATAAACTTGGAAAGAGGAATAACCTGGATTCACCTTCTATTTCCAACACTTAGTAGCTATGTGACCATGAAAAACTCTAATCTCTCAGTTATCAGTTTCCTCATTTGTAAAATGTGGAGGATAAAAGCTATATTACTTCATAGTATTGATGTGTGGAATAAACAAGGTGAAATGCATGAAATAAGATCTGGGTCAAAAAGCACTATACAAATAAAGAATATACAAATAAGAAAATGTATTCATTTGTAAAATAGATCTCAAGTAGTAAAATGTAAAATATTTTGTAAATCTTAAAATGTTATACAATTCCAGGTATCATTATGTCATTTGGGCAAGAAGTTTAACTTGTAAAAAGTAGTCTATAATAAAGGACAGTAATAAAACTAAGGGGCTAAATGATAGAAAACAAACTCTATTTTATTTTTTCATAGAAATTTGGTGTATCTAGACCTAAATTAATGGAAAATTAAGGGTGGAAATGAAATTTAAGTTAGTCCTAGAAGTGTGAATAGAATTGAAATAAGCTTGGAGGATAAAGAATTACAGGAAAGGAAACAAGATTAAAAAAAGAAATAATTTAAAAATGTTGTTTGGAGTAATGCTACTGTATCTTTGGATGAAGCCCAAATTATAACCTTAAAAATGTTTTGGGAGGAGAGGGAGTCTATTGCATCATGTTCCTAAAAATTAAAAATTATGACATTTGTTATCCTGATTTTCATTGTGTAAGGTGTTATTACATTGAGTGTATAACCTGTAGCTTCTTGAGATGAGGCAGCCAAAACAAATTCAGCAAAATTACACAGTCTTTAGAGGAAAAATAGTGATTCCTCTTGGAATTCTGGGTAGTTAAATAGTTGAAAATCACTATTCTGGATGAAGTAATTTCTGAGAAGTAATATAAATTCATGCTGCCAGGGACAAGTAACCCATTTTTTTTTTCTCTTTTTTGGATACTTATCTCTTATCGTACTCCTTAATAACTAATCTGAAAGTGCTATAATTAGAGATAGGAAAAAAACCCTTAAATTCCATGATAAATTGCAAGTGCTTAATTAAAAGAAACAAATATAAAAAATCTGAATAAAACGATATTGGGAAATATTATTTTTTTACCTACATTATATTGAGATTTTCTGAGTATAATATTCTGAGAAGTGATCAATTTAAATTCCCTACTATATAAAATCCACATGAGTTGTATGGTAGTGATGCTTTGTGATGGTGGTGGTCATGAATGTGGACAGTTAAAACTTCACAAAGGAAAAAATAAAGGAATTGGTGCTGAATATGCTTTTTTTTTGAAAATAAGGAATTTGTCTTTCCTTGAAAAATCAAATCACAGAGTCACAGCAAGGATGGCAAGTAGAGGACAGGAAGTTGCCTAAGTTCTCCCTGATTT
This sequence comes from Petaurus breviceps papuanus, assembly GCF_028583685.1. NCBI lineage: Eukaryota > Metazoa > Chordata > Mammalia > Diprotodontia > Petauridae > Petaurus > Petaurus breviceps. Next base: position 4,390,100 of record NW_027186315.1, on the reverse strand, counting down.
CCCTCAGGAAAAATGTTGAATCAATCCTCTAAACAGATTCTGGAGTGACAGAACTCGCCAAAAGAGAGTGAAATATTTTTCAAGCTTAAGATAATTTATAAAGACTTGAGGAAAGGTCTGTATCACTTGGATAAAAGGGGAGCACAACCCAGCTCACACAGTTTGGGAAAGGCAGTCGGCAGTTCTTAGCCATAGCACAAATCAACAACTGAGGCCACTCAGACCTGCCACATAAGGTTGGTGGCACAGCAGGCCATTGGGGAGGCTTACAGTCCCAGCAGAGAAGGCAATATACCAGACCAAGAATATGATATGATATAGATATAATAGAATAATAGATATGATCAGACTGGGCCAGACCACCCCAATACAATGGGCAAGTCAGAAACACCTGAGGCCCTGATTCAAAAAGCCTGATTCCAAGTCCTTGGACCCTGGCACAAGAAGCTTGGGCCAGAGCCCCATGTGTCCCATGACCAGAGGTCAACTTTAAAAATTGAAGAAAAACACACAGAAAAATTCCTGACCACAGAAATCTACAATGGTAACAGGGAAGATCAAAACACAAACTCAGCAGAGGACAAAAATGTCAAAATACCTGCTTATGCAGCTTTAAAGAGGAATATGAATTGGTCTCAAATCCAAAAAATTCTCCTGGAAGAGTTCAAAAAATATTTTAAGTGTGAAGTAAGAGAGATAGAAGAAAAAAAGTAAAAGAAGTGGAATTATGCAAGAGAATTATGGGGGGAATGAGTTAACACCTTGGAAAGGGAAGAACGAAAGTTGACTAAAAAAAAAAACTCCTTAAAAATAAAAGGGGCCAAATGTAAAAAAACAGCAATAACAACAACAAAATCAAATGAACACTCACAGAAGAAAACAGAGCCTTTAAAAGTCTAATTGGTCAAATGGAAATGTAGGTACAAAACTAACTGAAGAAAATAATTCCTTAAAATTTTTGCATTTGGCAAGTGGAAGCTAATGAGTACATGAGACATCAAGAATCAATCAAAAGAAATCAAAAGAAGGAAAAAATAGAAGAAAATGTAAAATATTGGAGGGTGTAGACAACTGACCTGGAAAATAGAGCCAAAAGAGATAATTTAGGGATTAATTGACTACCTGACAGCTGTGATCAAAAAACAACCTGGACAGCATCTTTCAAGAAATCATCATGGAAAATTGCCTTGATTTCCTGTAACTAGAGGGTAAAATAGTCATTGAAAGAATTCACTGATCACCTCTGGAAAGAGTACCCCAATTGAAAGCTCCAAGGAATTTTGGAGCCATATTCCAGTATTTTACAGGCAAGGAGAAAAATATAGCAATAAGCCAGAAAAGAAATTCCATTATCAGGGTATAGCCCGAAGCACCCTAGCATCCCCAGGGTGGATGCCAACACAGGTTCTTAGATCTGCTTTGCTAAAGGAAAGCAACTCAAAATGGGTTAACAAGCTTACTTTAATCAATCAAACACATATCATTTACCTAGTTCAAGGGAAAAGGTCTGCACTCACAACTTCAGCATATACAGAGGTTACAAGCATAAGTTACAAGAACATTTCAGCAGACAGGCTTCCAAACTGTCCAACCATTACATACATCCATACCTAATCACAGTTAACAGAGGGAAGCATCAACATCTGGGTTTCCAAAGCCAGAGGGCTCTCAACAACAGCTGCCCAGAGTCTCATCTGGTCAAATCCCACAACACTTATCAAAGTGAGCCCCAAAGCAAAGCTTCACATCAGGGCTTATATAGCCTTCTCTTGGCTCAGAGAATGTAACAGCCTTCTTGACCCACTGCCCAATCACAAAGTATCTCTTGAAAAACAAGCCTCGCACCACAGGTTCCAAGTGTACTTAACCTAGGGGCAGGGAAGATCTTAAAATTTACTTTCCTATAACACAGGTTGTCAGTCAGGATTACACAAGACATAGCAGTTTCTATATTAAAGGATCAGAAGGCTTAGAATCTGACATTGTGGGAGGCAAAGGAGCATGGATTACAACAAAGAATGAAATTGAGCATAACACTTGAATGAAATTGAGCATAAACTTTTAGGGTGAAAGATGGACATTCAAGGAAATGGGGGACTTTCAAACTTTACTGATGAAAAAATCAGAGCTAAACAGAATATTTAACCTTCAAATTTAAGACTCAAGAGAAGTATAAAAAGGTATAAAGGAAAGAAAAAAAAAACATTCAATAAGATTAAACTTTTTATATCCCTACATGACTGCAACTCTTGAGAACTGTATCTCTATTAGCACAGTTAGAAGTATACATAGGAGGTATGAATAAAAATTGATTTTGAAGTAATGATATAAAAAATAAGGATTGAAAAATTATTTTACTAGTAAAAGAGGAAGGGGAAAGGCAGAATAAGGTAAATTGTATCATATGAAGAGGGGTAAAAGATCTAATACAGTGGAGAGAAAAAGGGAGGGTGGGAACATTGTTTGAATCTTAGAACAAAACCTGATCTAAGAGTGAGAAAAATACACATTCAGATTGGTATAGAAAAGTTTAAATGGGGTTGAGGATAAGATGGAGGGAAATACACAAATATTAATCATAGCTATGAATGAAAAAAGAAAAGTGGATAGCAGAGTGGATTAAAAAGTAGAATCCTAAAATAACTTATTTGTAAGAAAAATATTTGAAGCAGAGAAATGTACACAGAATAAAGAGAAAAGGCTGGACCATGATATCTTATGCTTCAAGCGAAATCCAAAATAAAAAAAAAGCAGACAAAATAAAAGCAAAAATAGATCTAACTAAAAGAGATAGGCAAAGAAACTACATCTTGCTAAAAGGAAGTCAATAGAATTTTAGAAAATTAAATGATAGATCTCTAGAGAAAAATAAATGGAAATAAAGAGGTATATACATTTTTCTCAGTGGTACATGGTAGCTACACAAAAACTGACCATATTTTAGGGGATAAATCCCTCACAATCATATGTAGAAAAGCAGAAATAGAAAAAATCATCCTTTTCATATCATGATGCAATAAACATTGTTTATAAAAAGGGCAATAGGAGTATAAACAGAAAATCAATTGCATACTTTAATTAGATTAAAAATTGGTTACTTCTTTAAAAGAAAATGAGTGGGCCACAAAATGATAAAGAGAAGCTAACCTCCTGCTGAGGACAGCATGGAAGGCCAGCAGGAATTGGCCAGCACAGCACTCTGGGAGCCAGGCCCAGGTCTTCATTAGCCAGAAGTTTTAGCCCCAGGGCGGGTCTGACCAGCCAATGGCCAGAGGGAATCCAGATCAGCAGCTGCTGTGGCCATTTTCAGAATTATCAAAAGAGATGCAAAGAACAAAGTGAGAGGTCAGTGCAGTCTGGATTTGGGACCCAGTAAGTGAAAGTGCATAGGCTTTTGTCCCCAGGGTGAGATGCTGCTGAGTCTCCCAGCACAGCCAGCCAGCACCACATGGCAGCTTCTGCTCCTGGCCTGTAAATTGTAGGGGGACCAAGCTACCAGTATGAAGGGTAATAGCTCTTGCTTTAACCAGCTTGGATCTGGATTGCGGTCTAGGGTGGAAGCCCTGGGTCCAGCATGGCAGAGTGTGTGGAGACCTCAGAACGGGCACCCAACTAATACCTCAGGAAGCTGAGAAAACCCCAGCATTTGGGATGAAATCTCCCCTGTCTGGAGGCAGAATCCTACCATGGCAAAAAGCCCAGGGGTCGAGTGACTGAGGGGCAACATGACCAGGCAAAGGAAACAAAGCAGACAAAAGATTCCAACACTAGAATACTATATTGGAGATAAAAAGGAGCAAAGAATGGAACAGGAAGAAGACAGTGAAGTCAGTATTCCTACACCAAAACTTCAAAGGAAAATACGAGCTGCTTACAGGCCATAGAGGACCTTAAGAAGCAGATAAGAGAACTGGAGGAAAAATTGGGAAGAGAAATGAGAATGATGCAAGAAAATTATGATATGAGAGTCAACAGCCTGACTGAGGAAATCACATTTTAAATAACAGACTAACTCAAATGGCAAAAGAAGCTCATAAAGGCAATGAGGAGAAGAATTCCTTAAAAAGCCACATTTGGCAGATGGAAAAAGAAGCTCAAAAGCTCATTGAGGAGAATCATTACTTCAGCATTAGATTGGAGCAAATGGAAGCTAATGACTTTATGAGAAATCAAGATGCTGTTAAAACAAATCTAAACAAATGTTAAGAATAGAAGACAATGTGAAATATCTCATGGGAAAAACCACTGACCTGGAAAAGAGATCCCAGAGAGATAATTTAAAATTTTTTGGACTACCTGGAAGCAATGGTCAAAATAAAAACCTAGAAATCATCCTCCAGGAAGTTCTCAAAGAAAACTGCCCTGATGTTTTAGAACAGAGGGCAAATTAGAGGTTGAAAGAATCCACCCATCACCTCCTGAAAAAGATACCCAAAAAGAAAACTCCTAGGAATATTATAGCCAGGTACTGGAATTCCTAGATTAAGGAGAAAATATTAGAAGCAGCCAGGAAGAAACAATTTGAATATTGTGGAAACACAATCTGGATAATCCACCATTTGGCAGCTTCTACACTGAGGAATTCAAGGGCTTGATATATGATATTCTGGAGGTCAAAGGAGCTGGGATTAAAACCAACAATCACCTACCCAGAAAAACTGAGTATCATGTTTCAGGGGAAAATATGGTCATTCAGTGGAATAGAGGACTTTGAAGCATTCTTTATGAAAAAACAGAGTTGAATAGAAAATTTGACTTTAAGATACAAGAAGTAAGAGAAGCATATGACGATAAAAAGGGAAAAGAAATCATAAGGAACTTATCAAAGTTGAGCTATTTACATTCCTACACGGAAAAACAATAACTGTAACTTATGAAACTTTTCTCAGTATTAAAATAGTTGAAGGGAATAGGAATATATATATATATATATATATATATATATATATATATGTTTATATATGAGGGTATATGACCATATGGATACATTTGTGAATGTGCGTTCATACGATTACAGGTACACATAAGTAGGGGGCAGAGGACCAATTTAACAGGAAGGATGATACAGAAAATGTAAAATTAAGAGGTGAGAAAGCAACATAATGAGAGGAGATGGGGAGAGAAAAATGGGGTAAACTATGTCATATAGAAGAGGCAAGGGAAAATGCTTACAATGGAGGGGAAGAATAGAAAGGTGAAAAGGAAGGGGTCAACCTTATTGTCATTGAATTTGGCTTGGGGAGGGAATGAAATGTACACTAAATATGGTATCTCCCTGTACAGGAGAGTAAAGGGGGAAGAGGATTAGAAGGGGCATGATAGATGGGAGAGCATGCTGGGAGGGGGGGAGGGAAGTTGAAAGCACCCACTTTTGAAAAGGGATGGCATCAAAGTAGAAAATAGAACAAGTGGGAGGTGCGATAGGAGGGAGGGAAAATAGTCAGTCTTTTACAATATATGTACTATGTTATTGTTTTGTATTAACTACACATGTACAACCTGTATTGAATTGCTTATCTTCCCAGTAACCCTGGGTGACAAGGGAGCAAGGGAATGAATCTTGAATTCAAAGTTTTAAAATGAAATGTTTAAATATATATATATATATATATTACTATTTTACATGTAATTGGGAAATAAGATATACAGGCACTGGGGCATGGAGATCCACCATGCCCTACTGGAAAAGTAGAAAGGGGTATGGGAGAAAATATGGGAGAGAGCAGATTGGAGGAGGGGATATCTTGAGCAACTGCTATTTTGGGGTGGTGGGTAGGGGAAAAATGGAGAGAAAATTTGCAACTCAAAATCTGCTGCAAAGGAATGATGTAAATCAAAAATTAATAAAGAATTTGAAAAATGAAAAAAAAAATAAAGGTAAAAATGAGTGCGTCAAATAATAAATCAGAGAAACGATCAAAATTTTATGAAAGAGAATGACAGTAATGAGACAACATAAAACCTGTGGGATGCCGTCCAATCTATTTGTAGAGGAAATTGTATATGTTTCAATGCTTAAATGAATAAAATAGAGAAAGAAAAGATCAATAAAATAGACATGCAACTAAAAAAGCTAGAAAAATGAATAAATTAAAAATCCTGTATTAAATACTAAATTAGAAACTCTGCAAAACAAAGTAGAGATTAATATATTGATATAAAAATTTGAACTAATAAACAAAATGAATAGCTGGTTTTATAAAAGAAAAGAATAAAAGAGATAATATTGTTTGATTCTATTTAAAAAAAAGAAATAAAACCTAATTACCCATATCAAAAATGAAAAGGGTAAATTCATCAATAATGAAGATTAAATTAAATAATAATTAGGAGTCGGGTTACCCAATTGTAGACTAATAAGTCTGGCAATATAAAAGAAATTGACGAATATTTATGAAAATATAAATTGCCCAAATTAAGAGAAGATGGAATAAAATTCTTGAATAATGATATTTTAGCAAATACAAATTTAAAAGCCATCAATGAATGTTTTAAGGGAAAAAAATCTTCAAGTCCAAATTGATTAAAGAATAATTAATTCCAATGCTATAAAAACTATTTGGAAAAATACATGAAGAAAAATTCCTACCAAATTTATTTTATGACTCAAATATGGGGGTAATACATAATCAGGAAAAGCCAAAACAGAGAAATAAAATTATTGATCAATTTCCCTAATGAATATGAATGAAAGGCTTTTCAACAAAATATTAGCAAAGAATTTACAGCAATTTGTCAGCAGGATAATAAGGTATTAGTAGTGTAATATTTACCAGGAATAAAGGTCTGGTTCAATGTTAGGAAAATTAATATTAACCATATACACCATTTATTTTAACCATATAAATAATAAAATTAACAAAGATAATATGATTATTATATTAGGTGCACAAAGAATGTTTGACAAAATACAGCACCTATTCTTATTAAAAGAAATAGAGAAGATCGTAAAAGATCAAGCTTTCTTTAAAATGATAAGCTGTATCTATCTAAAATTGTCACAAGTATTAAATGACGAAGCAATCCCAATAAGAACAAGGATGAAACAAGGATGGAGATTATTAGCACTATCATTCAATATTATTGAATAAGAAGAAGAAAAAGAAATCGAAAGAATTGGAATATGGATTAAGGGAACAACACTATTATTCTTTGCAAATAATATGATTATAATTTGGAGAATCCAAGAAAATCAACTAAGAAGCTACTTGAAACCATTAACAACTATTTGCAAAGTTGCCTGATATAAAATAAAACCACAGAAGTCATCAGCATTTATTCATATTACCAACAAAGCCCATCACAAAGAAATAGAAAGAGAAATCCCTTTTAAAATAACTGTAGATGATATAAAATATTTTGCAGTCTATCTGCCAAGACAATTCCAGGAATATATTAACACAATTAGAAAACACTTTTTCACACAAATAAAGTCAGAAATAAATAATTGGGGATGATATTATTTGTTCAAATTTAGGCTAAGCTAATATTAAAAAAAAGACAATTCGATTAAAAATAATTTACTTCTTCAGGGCCTTGGCAATCAAACTAGTAAAATAATTATTTTTTAGAACTAGAAAAAATACAACAAAATTCATCTGGAAAAACAAAAAATAAAAATATATATATACATATATCAGGGTCATGGGGGAAAAATTGCAAAGCAAGGTGGCCAAGTTGTGACAGATCTTACATTATGTTATAAATCCATAATCCTCAAAACTATTTTGTACTAGCTAAGAAATAGGGTGGTCTATCAGTGGAATGCATATCAAAGCTTTCTATTTTTTTACTTTTTTTTGCATTTTGTTTCCTTTCTTGTGGTTTTTTACTTTTGTTCTGATTCTTCTTTCACAAGATGACTAACACTGAACTATGTTTTAACATGATTTTATATGTATAACCTATAACAGATTAGTTGCTCACTTGGGGAGGAGGAAGTGAAGGGAGGGAAGAAGACAAAAAATTGATCTTAAAATTTTACAACAATTAATATTTAGAAGTATCTTTACATGTCCTTGGGAAAAATTAAAAACAAATGTAATTTTTCAATAATGAAAAAAATGCACACCACAAAAAATAGTAAATTACTTTCATATGTTACAACATTTAATTTAAATAAGTGGAGAAGAAAAAAAATAGTGTGTGTGTGTGATTAAGTGATCACTTAGAATGGCCAAACCACATAACTGATTTTCTTTGGACTTTTTGTACTGTTTAGAAGAATGCGTTTTGCAAAGAGTTTCTGGAATTCCATTACCAAGTGTTATACATTCATAAAGTATACAGAGTTAAGCTTTTTTTAATAAAATATATTGAGCTAAGTATTCAATAAATTTCTTAAAATCAAAGAAAGAGCAAGGTTAGACTGAATCAAGTTAACCCAGAAAATAAGTTGGTGTGATTCTTAGTTTGATATGAGGAATAATGCATTTTATAGGGGCCATGATTACACATGTTTCAATTATAAGGATTAAATAATACATATGTATAAACAGAAAGACACGTTGTCTTCCTAATTTAAATATACGGGGTTCTATTTCTTTAAATTTAGCCTACCTGTGTGTGTTTCTGAGAGACAGATAAAAAGAGAAAGAAACAAATTTAATTACATCAAGAAAAGGAAAGGAGGGGAGGAGAGGACAGGGGAGGGGAGAAGAGGAGAGGAGAGAAAGGGAGGAGAGGGTAGGGGAGTTGAGGGAAGGGGTGGAGGAGGGAAAGGGAAGTAGGGAAGCAAAGAGGAAAGAGAGCACAGAAAAGAAATGAAGTCGGGAAGGAAATTTCATTGTGCCTTCTACATTATGCCTTGAGATAGTAAAAACAACAACAACAACAACAACAACAACAGCGCAATATTCATGAGCATTAAATGTCTATGAAGACCTATGTATGAAGTGTCACAGACTTCTGGCCCTTAGTTACTACAACATTTGCCTCTTGATCTTGATCTGAAATATAATTGTTTAAATGCAAAATAAGATACGTTTTACTGAATACTACCAAAGTTATAATTATCATCTAGATACTATCGTACTTTGAACTTCACATTCTGCTTAGAAAAGTGTTAGCTATTTATAAATTGTCTAATACAAAAAAGCATCTGTTAATATCAAGCTTTTGTCTGGATGAGAACATTATCTAATAGTAGATAAGAGCAAGGTAGGAAAAAGCACACCAAGGAAAATCTCCTCTTAAATAATCCCTCAAATTTTTAAGCACAGTTATCATTTTCAAAGGCCTATAAATCCATTATGTCATTTAATTCTCATAATTATTTTAAAAGATAGAAAAACAATTCTATTTCTTTCAGAGAAATGGAGAAGATGAACTGTCTCAGACTTGTAATAACCCTATGACTCTATATAATCCCTTATCTCATCAATTCTCAGGCTCATGTTGGAGCCCCAAACTGGTTTGATATCGTGTAGCATGCCCACTACACAGAATGTTTCATACAAGTAACACAGGAGTCATTTTCTGTAAGTTTCTTCTTCTCTCTCACTCTGAAATCTCAAATCCTCACTGCATCATCCCCACTTTTCTTCTCTTTTACTTGAGAGTTTACTGCATAGGTGAACTTCTCTTCTCTAGATCCCTTCCTATATCCATGCACTTAATTCCATTTCTTTCCAACAAATATGGCTGACGACCTCAGTATTAAGCTTTTTAAATGTGTCCCTTCTTCCTAAACAATTGACACATTATTTGCTTCCTGCAAATAGGTCCAAATCACCTTCATTATCAAAAATGAAAATAATTTTTCTTCCCAAGGTATGGTGCTGTCAATTTCTTTTTAAAATTATTGATTAATTAATTTTTGGTTTTCAACATTTACTTAAATAAGATTTTTGAGTTCTAAATTTTCTTCTCTTCCCTAGCCTCACTTCTCCCCAAAATCACATGAAATCTGATATAGGCTTCACATATACATTCAGATTAAAAATATTTTCACATTAGTCATGTGGTAAAGATGAATTAGAATTGATAGGAATCAACCACAAGAAAAGAAGAATAAAAGACAGAGAGAAAGCAAATTGTATGCTTTGATGTGCATTCAGATTCCATAGTTCTTTTTCTGGATGTGGATAGCATTTTCTTTCTTTTTTTTAAGAATATTTTTTAAAGCAATTGGGGTTAAGTAACTTGCTCAAGGTTACATGGCCAGTTATTATTTCTGGGTGTGGTGCTGAGTGTCTGAGCCTGGATTTGATCCAGGTCATCCCGACACTGGAGCCAGTGCTCTTACTCACTGAGCCACCTGGCTGCCCCTAAGCAATTGGGGTTAAGTAACTTGCTCAAGGTTACGCAGCCAGGTGTTTCTGGGTGGGTGCTTAGTGCCTGAGCCGGGGATTCGATCTCCAGGTTTTCTCAACACTGGAGCCGGTGCTCTTACTCGCTGTGCTACCTGGCCACCCCAAGAATATTTTTTCTTTATTAATTTATTTGTTTACTTTTAGTTTACAAGATTCAGTTCCATAACCCCCTCAGTTTCAAATTCCCCCCTCCACCATCCCCTGCACCCCTCTCCCTCATCCACTTTATCCCCCCCAAACAATGGCACCATGCAATCAAGTAAAGCATTTGGAAATATTTTCACAATAGATGTTAGTCAGGTTGTAAAGAAGGATTGTAACTAATGGAATGAACAGTGGGAAAGAGGAAAAATACCCAAACAAAACAAGAAAAAGAGAAGGTAGTTTGCTTCAGTGGGCATTCAAACTCTATATTTTCTAGCAGTTTCTCTGAATGTAGACATCTTCCATCATGAGTCTTTTGGAGTTGTCTTATAATCTTGCAATGCTGAAAAGAGTCCAGTCTATCAAACTTAGTCATCACACATTGTTGTGTCTCTAATTGTATACAAATTTCTCCTGGTTCTGCTCTTCTCACTCAGCATAAGTTTGCATAAGTATTTCAGAGTATATACGAAGTCCATCTGTTCCTTATTTCTTATAGCACAATAGTATTCATTACATTCATATACCACAACTTGTTTAGCCATTGCCCAATTGATGAGCGTACCCTTAATTTTCGGGGTTCTTTTGGCACCACAAAAAGTGCTGAAGTAAATATTTTTTTTGTACATATGAGTCTTCCTACCCCTTTTATGATCTATTTGGGATAAAGCCCTTCAAGTAAGGGTATGCAATTATTTATAGTCTTTTGGGCATAGTTCCAGACTGCTCTCCACAATGGTTGAATCAGTTCACAACTCCACCAACAATGCATTAGTGTTCCAATTTTGCAACATCCCCTGTAGCATTTGTTATTTTCTTGTTTTGTCATTTAGCCAATCTAACTGGTGACATGCGATACCCCAGAGTTGTTTTGATTTGCATTTCTCTAATCAATAGTTACTTAGACCATTTTTTTCATATGCTTATAGATATCTTTAATTTCTACCTCTGAAAATTGCCTGTTCATATCCTTTGTATATTTTAGAAATGAGTAATTTATCAGAGACACTTGTTCAAAAAATTCTCTCCCAAATTTCCAATTCTGTCTTAATCTTGGTTATATTAGCTTTACTTGTACAGAACTTTTCAATTTAATGTAACCAATATTATCCATTTTTCATTTTATAATTGTCTCTTACTCTTGTTTGGTCATAAAGTCTTCCCTTCTCCATAAATCTGACAGGCTTTTGCTTTATCTGAGGTAAGAATTCCTACTCCCACTTTTTTTTTTTACTATAGCTGAAGCATAATATATTCTACTCCAGCCTTTTACCATTACCCTACATGTATCCCCTTGTTTCAAATGTGTTTCTTGTAGACAATGTATTGTAGGATTATACATTGTTTTTTCATCCGTTGTGTTATTTGCCTCAGTTTTATAGGAGAGTTCGTCCTATCCACATTCACAGTTAGGATTAATATCTGTGACTTTCCCTCTATCCCATTCCCTCCCCTGTATGTTTTTTTTTATCTTCCTTTACCCTTCTCTACCCTAAGATTTTTCCTTTTGATCACTTCCTCCCTCAGTATTCCCTTCCTGTGCCCCCCTTTACTTAACCTTTCCCCTTACTGTTATTTCTCTCCCTTCTAATGACCACCCCCTTTTTACCCTCCCTCCTTACCACTCCTACTGCTTGCAGTTCACAATGGATTTTTATACTTAATGGAGTATGATATTCCCTCCTCTAACCCCAACCCAATGAGAGTAAATTTGATAGAGTGCTACTCTAACTCCCTCCTTCTCCTCTATTATAATGACCTTTTGTGTCTTTTCATGTTAGAATCCTAAACTTAACTGAGTATGTGTAGCAGCAAGCACCCCAGCGTCCCCAGGGTGTCTGCCAACACAGGTTCTTAGATCTGATTTGATAAAGGAAAGCAACTGAAAATGGGTTAACAAGCTTATTTCAATCAGTCAGATATGTGTCGTTCACCTAGTTCAGGAGAAAAAGGTCAGCACCCAGAACTTCAGAATATACAGACAGAATTATCGAGACAGAGAAACAGATCAAGTAGAAAGTTTCCAAACTGTCCAACCATTGCATCCATACGAAATCAACATCTGGGTTTCAAGATCTGGGTTTTTCAAAGCCAAGAAGCCCTCAACAAGGGCTTCCCAGAATCCAGACCAAATAACAGAACATGTCTCAAAGTGGGCACCCAAATCAAAGCTACACATCACGGCTTATATAGCCTTCTCCTGGCTCAGAGAATGTAACAACCTTATTGACCCACTGGCCAATCAATAAGTATGTACTGAAATCAAGCCTCCCACCCCAGGCTCCAGGTGCACTTTAGCCTAGGGGCAGGGAAGATGTTAAAAATTTACATTCCCATTGCAGTATGTTGATCCCTCTTTGAACCAGAACCAATGAGAATAAAGTTCATATGATGTTCATCTCCCTTCCTCCTTTCCCTCTACTATGATTTTATGACTCTTTGTGTGGCATAGTTTACCTTTTTGTGCCTTATCCATGCCTTTTCTCCCATTACAATCACTTTGTACCCCTTAAAATGTGTTTTTTATCATCAGATTAGTTTATTTATTCCCATGACCTCGATCTATGTACATCCCTATTAAATGTTGTGATAATTATATAAATTTCAATATTGACAGGTATCTGCTTCTCATATAAGGATGTAAAAAATTTGCTCTTACTGAAACCCAAGTTATGTGTGTGTGAGTGTGTAGGTGAGTGTGTGTCTTCCTTGTTTGCTGTTTTATGGCTTTCTTGTCTTGTAACTGGAGACTGGATTTTCAATTGAGTTCTGGCTTTTTCATCAGGAAAGTTTGGAATTCCCTTATTTAATTAAATGACCATCTCCTTGCCTAAAAGATTATGGTTAATTTTGCTGGGTAGTTGATACTTGGTTGCAGTCCTCGCTCTTTTGCCTGACAAAATATCAAATTACAAACACTCTGAACTTTTAATGTGGATAGTATTTTCTATCATAAGTCTTCTGGCATTGTCTTAGATCCTTGCATTGCTGAGAAGAGCCAATTCTATCAGTCATCACAAAATGTTGTTATTACTTTGTGCATTTTTCTTGTTCTACTCACTTCACTCAGCATCAATTCACTCAATTCTTTCCAGGCATTTCTAAAGTCAGTCTTCTCATCATTTCTTTTGTAACAATAATATTTCATTACCTTCATATTCCAAATGCTCCAATTGATGGGTATCTACTCAACTTTCTATTCTTTGCCACCACAAAAAGCACTGTGATAAATATTTTTGAACATATGTGTCTTTTTTCCCATTTTTATTACAGATAATACAGAGATGGAATACAGAGGTGGAAGTTGTATTTACTAGGTCAAAGGGTACGCACAGTTTTATACCCTTTTAGGCATACTTCTGAATTGCTGTCCAGAATGGTTTGATCAGTACACAACTCTACAAACAACGCATTACTGTTCCAATTTTGCCATATTTTCTCTGACATTAATCATTGTCCTATTTTGTTATGTTAGTCAAACTGATAAGTGTGATGTGGTACGTCAGAGTTGTCCTGATTTGCACTTCTCTAATAAATAGTGATTAAGAGCATGTTTTCATATGTCTATAGATGGCTTTAATTTTTTCATCTGAAAACTGCTTTTTCATATGCTTTGACCATTTTTCAATAGGAGAATGGCTTGTATTCTTATAAATTTGACTTCATTCACTATATACTTTAGAAATGAGGGAATTATCAGAGACACTGGTTGTAAAAATTATTTCCCAGCTTTTTATGTCCCTTTTAATCTTGCATGAATTGATTTTGTGCAAAACCTTCTCGATTTAGTGTAATCAGAATTATCCATTTTGCATATCCTAATGTTCTCTATCTCTTGTTTGATCATAATTTCTTTTATTCTCCATACATCTAATGGGTACATTATTCCTTGCTCTCCTGTTATGCTTATACTATCAGCCTTTTGATCTAAGTTGTGTAGATATAGTTCCAGGAGCCAAAATGGTGGAGTAAAGAGTAAGTCACTCTCACTCTTCCTTGTTAATCTTCAAAAACCCATAAAATATTGACCCCTATGCAGGATCAGAGGCATCCTGTATAGCTAGTGGAAGCTCCACTTCAGCAGACCAGCAAGGTATCCTGAGCCAAATCAGGACCTCCCTCCACTACAGTATGCCTTTGCATGGACAAAGGAAGTGGCAGACACCAGCAAGGAGAGCCATTGATTGCACAGTGGATAGGTATACACCAATGACTGAGCCTATGAATGCTCTAGTGCAACCCCTGATGAGAAGGCAAACTACAGGGGACAGAAAACCACACTCCAATACTACACTCCATGAAGTTCAGTGGGTCCTTGGGGGAAATGCAGTAAAATCCTACCAGGTATCAACACATACCAGCCACTACCACCAGCTCCAGCTCAGAACCATGTAATTTACAGCCTGTATAGCCTCCAACTGTCAGAAACAAAGGCCCAAGAACAGAAAGGCAATAATCAGTCCTTTATCCCCCAGTACAAGAAGCATGGAACAGTTCTTCCCTGTGCTCCAGAATCAGAGATAGATTTTAAAAACCAAGGAAATGGCAAACACCATTGGGAAGAAGCAACATAGAGAGAATCAAGATGGTGAAGTAGAAACAGGGTTTCCACTGGGCTCTGGCTCCTACCACTTTCAATTCATGTAAAAGGTGGCTCTGAACAAATTTTTGAGCTACAGAACCCACAAAATGACACAGAGAAGCTAACCTCACTCTGAGGATACCCCAGAAGGCTTGCAGGGAGCAGCCAGCACAGCCCTCTGGTAGCCAAACCCAGACTTGCACAAGTTGGAGGTTTTAGCCCCAGGTCAGGCCTGACCAACCACTAGTTGGAAGGATTTCAGATCACTAAAAGCTGTGGTGGTTTCCAGAATTATCAACACATAGATGTTAAGGACAAAGTGAGAAGTCAATGCATTGTTAACTTTGAGATCCAGTAGTTGGGAGTGTGGTTGCCCTTTATCCCCTGGATGGAGAAGCCTCTGAGGGATAGCAGCTTTGCAGAGACCACCACATGGCAGCTTCAGCTCCTGGCCTGTAGACTGTAGGGTTACCAAGTAATCAGTCTGAGGGGCTATCCTTCTTGCTTCAACCTGCTAAGAAAATCCCTGTGATTGGGAAGAAATTCCTCTGTCTGGTAGCAGAGTCCTACTCTGGCAAAATGTCCAAAAATCAAGTAATTGAGAGGCCACATAAGTAAAAGAGGGAAGCAAAGCAAACAGAGGAATCCAACATTAGACTCCTATTTTGGGTACAAAAAGGATTAAAGTATGGAACAGGAGGAAGAAAACAAAGTTAGAACAGGATTTTGAACCAAAAGCTACCAAGAAAAATATGAGCTGGTTACAGGCCATGTAGGAGATTTAAAAGTATTTAGAAAATCAAATAAGAGAAGTGGAGGAAAAATTGGGAAGAGAAATGGCAATGATGCAAAAAGAATTATGAAATGAGAGTCAACAACCTGACTGAAGAACATAATATCTTAAAAAATAGACTAAATCAAATGGCAAAAGAGGCTCAAAAAGGCAAAGAGGAGAAGAAAGACTTAAAAAACCATAATTGCCAGATGGAATAAGAATCTCAAAAGCTCACTGAAAGGTATCACTCCTTAAGAATTAGATTGGAACAAAAGCTAGTGACTACATGAGAAATCAAGATACTATTAAACAGAGCGAAACAAAAAAATATATAAGACAATGTGAAGTATTTCATTGTGAAAATCACTGTCGTGGAAAATAGATCCAGGAGAGATAATTTAAAAATTATTGGGCTACCTGAAAGCCATTATCAAAAAAAGAACTCAGAAATCATCCTTCAAGAAATTCTCCATGAAAATTGTCCTGATGTTTAAGAACCAGAGGGTAAAATAGAGGTTGAAATTATCCACCCATCACCTCTTACAAAAGTCATGAAAAGAAAACTCCTAGGAATATTATAGCTAGGTTCCAGAATTCCCAGATCAAGGAGAGAATATTACAAGCACCCAGGAAGAAACAATTTGAATATTGTGGAAACACAATCAGAATAACCCAGGATTTGGCAGCTTCTACACTGACGGATCGAAGGGCTTGGAATAGGATATTCTGGAGGTCAAAGGAGCTAGGATTAAAAACAAGATTCACCTAGCCAGCAAAACTGAGTATAATGTTTCAGGGGAAAATATGGTAATTCAGTGGAATAAAGGACTTTCAATCTTGATGAAAAAAACAGAATTGAATAGAAAATTTGACATTGAGATACAAGAAGAGAGAGAACCATGAGAAGGTAAACAAGGAAAAGAAATCATAAGAAACTTTTCAAAGTTCAACTGTTTGCAATCCTAGATGGAAAAATTATAATTTTAACTTATGAAACTTTTCTCAATATGAAAATAATTGAAAGAAATACAAATGTATGTGTGTATATATATATATATATATATATATATATATATATATATATATATGTATATACATACACACACACATATATAAGAGGGTATATGGGCATATGAATACATGTGTGAATGAGTGTATATGCTTGTACAGTTATACATAAATAGAGGGCATAGGACCAGTTTAATAGGAATGGATGATACTTAAAACATAAAATTCAGAGGTGAGAGAGGCATTTAATGAGAGGGGATGGGGAGAGACAGATTGAGGTAAACTATCTCATATAGAAGAGGTAAGGGAAAATTATTACAAAGAATGGAAGGAACAGGAAGTCAAAAGGGAATGGGTGAAACTTATTTTAATTTGGCTTAAGGAGGGAATGACACTAAATACACACTAAGTACGGTATCTCACCCTACAGGAGAGTAGGGGGGAAGAGGATGAGCCCCGGGGGGATGATGGAGGGTAGGGCAGGCTGGGGGAGAGGAATGTTAGAAGCATCCACTTTTGAAAAGGGACAAAATCAAAGTAGAGAATAGAAGTAGTGGGTGATGGGATAGGCGGGAGGGAAATATAGTAAGGTTTAATAATATATCTACTATGGAAATTCTTTGCATAGCTAACATGTACAACCTATATTGAATTGCTTATCTTCCCAGTAAAGCTGGGTGACAAGGGAGTAAGGCAATGAATCTGAAATTCAAAGTTTAAAAAAATGATTAAATATACACACACACACACACACACATATACACACACACATATATATATACACATACACACACATACATATATATATATACTATTACCAATATTATTTTACATGTAAATAGGAAATAATACATACAGACACTGGGATATAGAGATCCACCATGCCCTACTGGAATGTTGGAGAGGGTATGGAACAAAATATGGGAGAGGGCAGATTGAAGGAGGGGATATCCAGTGGGATTGCTATTTTGGTGGGGTGGGTAGTGGAAAAATGGCGAGAAAATTTGTAAGTCAACATCTTGCAGAAATAAAGGATGTAAACTAGAAGGTAATAAAGCAGTTCAAAAAAAGAGAAAGAACGAAAATAGTACAAGAAAAAACAAACAAAAAAAAGAAGCGACAGAGAAAGACAAAGATCATAGATTCCTATCATGGTGACAAGGAAGATCAAAACACAAATCTACAAGAGCAAAGCATTGTCACTTTACCTACATCTGAAATCTGAAAGGGGAATATGAACTTTTCTCAAGCCCCAAAAACCTTCTTTGAAAATCTCAAAAGAATTTTAAAAAATCAAATTAGAGAGGTAGAATAAAAAAAAAATCAAAAATTACTTAAAAAATACAACCAAGAAATGGAAAAATAAATACACTGAAGAAAACACCACCTTAAAAGTCATAAGGTTTAACTCACCTAATTCTAAATTTTAACAAATTGATTTTTCAGTTATTTTTATACTTTTTTTCAAATTTTACTTTTTTTTCTTTTATTACATTTACTGAATGCATACTAAAAAATAAAATCTCAAAAAAAATAACCCAATACAAAAGTCATAAAAAATTGAATGTTTCTCTTTCAAAACCCCAGCCAATTGTTTTGTTGCTTTGGTTTGTTTTTCCTTTCCTGTGATTCCTCCCTTTGGTTCTAACCTTCTGTAATGGGAATGCAAATTTGGAAGATCTTCCCTGCCCTTAGGCTAAAGTGCACCAGGAGCCTGGGGTGGGAGGCTTGTTTTTCAGTAGATACTTTTTGATTGGCCAGTGGGTCCAAAAGGTTGTTACATTCTCTGAGCCAGGAGAAGGCTATATAAGCCCTGATGTGGAGCTTTGTTTTGGGGGCTCACTTTGAGAAGTGTTCTGTGATTTGATCTGTATTCTGGGAAGCCGTTGTCCAGGACCCCCGGATTTGAAAAACCCAGATGTGGAAACCCAGATGTTGACTGGGTATGGATGTAATGGTTGGACAGTTTGGAAATCTGTCTACTTGATCTGTTTCTGTCTTGATAATTCTGCCTGTATACTTTGAAGTTCAGGGTGCTTACCTTTTCTCCTGAACAAGATAAACGCTATATGTCTGACTGATTAAAGTAAGCTTGTTAACCCATATTGAGTTGCTTTCCTTTAACAAAGCAGATCCAAGAACCTGTATGGGCAGCCACCCTGAGGACACTTGGGGTGCTTGCCACTACACCTTCTTTTCAGCATGAGTAATGTGGAAATAGGTACAATATGAATGTAGAGTCCTTATCGGATTGCATGCCATCTCTGAGGGAGAGAAGGGGGGAAGGAGAGGAAGAAAATTAAAAATTCTAAAGTCTATGGAAGTGAATGTTGAAAACTAAAAATAAATAATTAAAAAAAACACATAGTAAGAAATTGAGATTTGAGTGAAGAAAAATGATCCTCTACTACAAAAATTGATGCTAATACATATATTAGGTTTCACAGATGTTTAAAGCAGTTAGATCTTCCTTTCAAATTCAATGTTCTTTGTTCTTAAGTGATCCTTCTTTAAGTCTTCATTCCTAAAATAGCATATAAGGAAAAAAAAAAACATGGATTTTATTCCTTAATATATTTTTTACTTGTACTCATTAACTTATTGTTTTCCAATAACTTCAGGTCAAATATTCTGCTTGTTTCGGGATTTCTGTTCAGTAGTTCTTCAAATGCCCCTTTTTCATGGAAGATAAATTTTTCTACATTGATGTTTAGGCTCAGCTTTGAAGAATATGGCTTTAGGTTATAACATAAGTTCCTTAGAATTTGGGAACATACGATGCCGTTCTCTCTTCTGATTTCTAGTCATCCTCTGCTATACAAATTGGTACTCTTCGGTATATAAAAATGTTTCTCATGGATGCTTTCAGAATTTGTTGTTTATTACTGAAATCATCCAATGCAACAAGGACATCCCTTGGAGTATTGAGCATTGGGTTTTTGGTTGGTAGTAATCTGTGTTTCTTTGATAAGTTTTTGTCCACAATCAAAAATTCTGGGCAATTTTCTTGCATTACTCCTTGAAGCAAGACATTTAAAGTTTTGATGTACCTTCTTCAGGAAGACATATTATTCTTAAGTTATTTATGAGTATCTTATCATCAATGTTAATCAATTTGGCATGTGTGTAGTTTGGTTCTGTTTGGAAAGTTGCCTTCTTTTGCTTTTGTATTGAAAAAAAAGTTCTCCTTTGTTCTGTGTACAGACAAAGTTATTTTCCCAATTTATTTGCTTTGTCAAAACCTCCATTTCTGCAGAGATATTTTTTAACTTATTTTCTCCTTCTTCTACCCTGCTACCAGTTTTTCCAAATTTTTCATTAAGCTTTATGAGTTCCCTCCAAGGTACATTCTTAATATCTTCTTTTACATTCATCATTTCTTCCAAAATCTCAGACATCTTATTATGCTTGCTTTGAAACTTTGTCGCATAATATCTACTTCTATGCAGAGAACCTCCGTTATGGACTCATTTTTTTTTCTGTTTTACTCAATGCCTTTTTGAATTCTATGTTGAGAACTCTGTTTTCCTCATTAAGAGTTCTATTTTCTTCATTTAGAGTTTTAAATTTCTATTTTACAATTCTTACTTCTCTTTTCAAAATGTCTAGAACTTCTTGTTCTCCTTTTTCACTTCTATCTATTATTCTTTCTTTTTGAGAATCACTGTTGATGTATCTCCTTGTGAAATCTATTTTTTCCCTCAACTTTCTACCTTGAAAATAGTGAGAAAAAGTTGAGACTTTTTATCTCTAGTTTCTCTTTCACACTTCTTTTTTTCAACTCTGTCAATGGGCAGATCTCCCTGACCTCTTAACTTCATTTAAATTTCTACACAGAATAAATGGGGACACTGAAACTGGGGAGTTTGACTCCAGCTGTCTATTTCCATTTTAGGCACATTCTTCATTTGTTCTTTATTTCCTGTGGCTTGGCAAAATCAAGACATCTGCCAACTCTTGTAAGTCAGGGTGCAGAGTGATGAGTCTAAGCAACCTATAAAAGGGTATACACAGAAAAATAAAGGGAATACCAACAGTCACTTTGGCTTCTTTGTCACTGAATGATTGGAATCATACCCTTTCTTATTTGTACTATTCCATGATACATTCTGAGGAAAAAAGGTAAATTTACATAAAGTAAGATAAGGAGCTCAGAGGCCACAAGGAAAGAAGAAAATATGGGCACAGATGTAGTAAATACTGCCTTTCTCCCAGCAGAAGGCAAAACAACAGCTACTGAAGAGTTTTCAAAATCCTGCTTCCCAGAGGAAAAGTAGGAGAAATACAGAAGTAGGAAAAGAGGTTCAACATAAGAAGAGTTCAAAGACAATGCAGAGGGGACCAAGTCAAGGCAGAATCTACAGAAAGCCTAGTTATGCTACTTCTGGTCAAAATAAGCCATGTGCTTCTGTACCTCCTTTTTCATTTGGCCAATTCTAATTTTTTAAGGACTTCTTTTCTACAGTGGATATTTGTTTGTTCTTGTTGTTTTGTTTTGGCATATGGCCAATTGTATTTTTTTAAGGAATTATGTTCTGCTGTCAATTTTCATCCTTCCTTTTCAAAGCTCTTGGCTCTCTTTTGTATACCTAGCTTTTATTTTCCTAATTTTATCCCCACCTCTCTTAATTGACTTTTAAAATCCTTCTTTAGTTTTTCCAAGAAGGGCTTTTTGGGCTTGAGACTAGGTCATATTCTCCTTTGAGTTTTCAGATGTGCATATATTGACAATGTTGTCTTCCTCTGAATTTGTATTTTCATCTTCCCTGTCTTCATAAATAGAATCTCCCTTCATTGTCCAGTTCTGCTTTTAGTTCAGGATTTTTGCCTATTTCCTGGCTTTTAAAGTTGAACTCTACTACTGGAGCACAAGAGGCACAGTTGCAACTTATTGCACTGGAATCCATGGGCCTGGGCACTGGCTTTTGTGCTGGGGCCTTATGTGCTGGTAGCTAGAAATTGTATGTGTCTGACAGCTTACCTGGTGCTAGAAATCTTTCAAGGCCATAGTTTCTTTGCTAGGGAGGTGTAGGCAGCAGTAGAGACAGCAGTGAGTGGGGAGAGGGATGCAGAAAGAGAACCTATTTACTTCCTTGTCAAGCACTACATTTCCTTTCAGATTTTATTCTTAGGTAAACAAGGTTAATTAACATCACATATTTATTTTTACTTCATTAGTGACATTTACCCCCTGCAATGTAAAAAGTGTTAATGATTTATTTATAATTTTTTATGATTGTACTTATTATTATTCATGCCATTCACATTTGGCAAAGGCAGAAACTAATAAAAACAGGTATTGTTTATCTCAATCAAAAGCATAATAATAACTTTAATTTTAAAAAAATTAAAACAGACATTAATAATTACTTCAATCACTTTTACCACACAATAAAGGCTAATGCAATGATTTCTACTACATCATTCATATTCACTTCACAGTGAGAAATAGACAGCGCTATCATTAAGCAAAAGTCCAGTTAATTGAATAGGCTTTTAATTTTGACTGGAAATACAGTTAATGCCTTCTTCCTATTCCTATTCATAGATGGAAGGACAGTACAACAACACGTAGAAGTGAGAGATATTTGAACTAGTTGGCTCAGGTTGATAGAGGGGAGATATTTGAAATAAAGCAGTGAGATCACAAAGGAGAGACAGGCAGACACAATTGTTACATCAGAATGAAGTTATTTAAAATAAATAGATAGTGAATATGAGCAAAGAAAAAAATAAAATATATTCTAAGGAGATCAATAATCTAGTCTAAAGGCTAAAACTTAAATTCTTAAGACTATCTATATGAAAGGCAGATCAATAAGTTATGATCATTAATATGTCGAATGCAATATTATAAAGTCATGGAATATTGCAAGTTGCTTTTTTTGTATGTTTTGTTTTCTTTTGTTTTATAAACATATAGCTATCTAGGTTGTGATAACTGTATTTTTAAAAGTAATTCAAGAAACTAAATATAAGTAAACGGTGTTAAAATTAGCACTGGGTCAAAAAGTAATGTTTAAGATGATTTACAAATGCTATTCAAATATATACATATCCTTACTTTGTACATTTATTCATCATAACTCTTCTGAGCAGTTGTAGTAGGCTCCTAATTGATATTCTCCTTCTCCCTCCTCTTCTTCCTCCTCCTCCTCCTCTTCTTCTTCCTTCCCTTCCTACTCTTCCTCCTTCTTCTTCCTCTGCTTCTTCTTCTCCTACTCCTCCTTCTTCTTAGTTTTCCTCCTCTTCCTAGTCCTCCTTTTCTTCCTCCTTCACCTCCTGCTCTTCTTTCTTGTTCATATTTTCCAATACATTTTCCAATGAACTGATAAATAAAATTTCTAAAGCATATTTCACCATATAATTCTACTGCTCAAGAATATTTGGAGGTTCCCTATTCTATGTGGGTAGGTAACCATACATGGTAGCTAGGTGGTGCCGTGGATTGACTGGAGTCAGGAGGACCCAAGCTCCAATGAGATTTCAGATACTTTCCCTCTGTGTGACACTGAGAAAATAACTGTGTTTGTCTCAGTTGGTTATCTGTAAAATGAGTTGGCAAAGGAAATGATAAAACATTCCAGTATCTTTGCCAAGAAAATCCCAAATAAGGTCATGGAAAGTATGACAAAACTGAAAAAAAAAATATTTGCTTTGGGATGTATCTTCCTCATCTTGGCATTCAAGACTTTCTATCTTAATTTTCTAGATTTAATTTATATCACTCCCTTTTTATACTCTATGTTATAGCCAAACATGCCTAGTTAATGATTATTCTAACTGAGGGCTATCCTCCAGATATCAAATTTCTTCCCTTTTAACCTCTATTTCTAGAAGCTTTATCTTCCTTCAAGGTTCAACTCAAATATTTTGTGTAAGGATGGGGCTTTCTTTATCCCCTCAGTTAATTTCTTCACATTTTCTTGTATATACATATTTTTTGTGAATGTTTTATATTTCTAGCAGAATGTAATTTCCTTAGGGGTAGGTACTTTTTTGTTCACTTGTTTGCTTTGTTTTAGTGTGCGTAATATCTACTATAATTTCTTAGGTGCCAAATATGTGTTGAATTAACTAATGAAAGAAAGAATAACTTAAGCCTCATCATGATCTCAATGATAGTGTCCATTTGCTTTAAAGGAAAAAAAAATAATGCCACTCCTTCATCCATGGATTTTGAAGGTGCATGTAATCATGTCATTATGATCTCATCCACTGAAGTTTTCTGATTGCCTGTCATACCAGATTTACTAGTTTTCAGATCTTTTCTATATTAAACTTCTTATGTGGAGGTGATCATTTCACACCCACACACAAACACACACACACACACACACACACACACATATATATATATATATATATTCTTATAAATATTTGATTTTAAAACTTTGAATTCTAGATTCTTTCACTTCCTCCTTGTCCCCCACCATTACTAGGAAGATAAGTAATTCAATATAGGTTGTACATGTGAAGCTATGCAAAACATTTCCATAGTGGAAATATCGTGAAAGAATGGCTATATTTCCTTACATCCCATCCTGTCCCCCACTTGTTGTGTTCTTTACTTTGACCTTATCCCTTTCCAAAAGTGTGTGCTTCCAACTTCCCTCCCCCCCCAACTTGATCTCCCCTCCATCATCGACCCTCTCATCCCCATCCCCTACTTTCCTGTAAGGTGAGATACCCTATTTAGTGTCTTTCCCTCCCTAAGCCAAATTCAATGAGAGTAAGGTGTACTCAATTCCTTTTGGTTTCCTGTTCTTCCCCTCTGATGTAACAGTTTTTCCTTGCCTCTTCTCTATGAGATAATTTGGCCCATTCTGTCTCTCCCAATCTCCTCTCGTTATATTCCTCTCTCACCTCTCAGTTTCACCTTTTTAAGTATCATCCATTCCTATTCAGTTGGTCCTGTGACCACTTTCTATATATAACTGTAAACATATATACAGACACTCACATATGTGTTCATATGCCAATATACTCTCCTATATAAACATATATGTATG
This sequence comes from Petaurus breviceps papuanus, assembly GCF_028583685.1. Taxonomy (NCBI): domain Eukaryota; kingdom Metazoa; phylum Chordata; class Mammalia; order Diprotodontia; family Petauridae; genus Petaurus; species Petaurus breviceps. The sequence goes on along the minus strand of NW_027186315.1, from coordinate 4,365,266 downwards.
TATACATACATGCTTCCACACACATATACATTTATATTCTCTTCAAATATTCTCATACTGAGAAAAGTTTCATAAGTTACAATTATCACTTTTCCATGTAGGAATGTAAATAGTTCAACATTGATTAGCTCCTTATGATTTCTTTTCCCTGTTGGCTTTCTCATACTTCTCTTGCTTCTTGTATCTCAATGTCAAATTTTCTAATCAACTCTGGTTTTTTTCATCATGAATGCTTGAAAGTCCTCTATTCCTTTGAATGACCATATTTTCCCCTGAATCATGATACTTAGTTTTTCTGGGTAGGTGATTCCTGTTTTTAATCCCAGCTCCTTTGACTTCCAGAAAATCATTTCCAAGCCCTTCTATTTCCCAGTGTAGAAGCTGCCATATCCTGTGTTATGCTGATTGTGTTTCCAAAATTTTCAAATTTTTTCTTCCTAACTGCTTTTAATATTTTTTTCCTTGATCTGGAAACTCCAGAATCTGGCTATAAAATTCTAAGGCGTTTTCTTTTTAGGATCTTTTCCAAGAGGTTGTTGGTGGATTCTTTCAACCTCTATTTTGCCCTCTGGTTCTAAAACATCGGCACAATTTTCCTTGAAAATTTATTGAAGGATGATTTTTCAATGATCAAAATCAATGATTGTGGTTTTCAGGTTGTCCAATAATTTTTATATTATATCTCTTGGATCTATTGGTTTACCCAATGAAATATTCTATATTGCCTTCTATTTTTTCATTTGTTTGGATCTGTTTAACAGCATCCTGATTTCTCATAAAATCACTACATTACATTTGCTCCAATTTAATTCTGAAGGAATTATTCCCTTTTGTGAACTTTTGAGATTTTTTTTTTCCAATATGGCAAATTTGGCTTTTTAAGTCATTCTCCTCATTGGATTTTTGATCCTCTTTTGCCATTTGAGTTGGTCTATTTTTTAAGGTGATGTTTTCTTCAGTCAGGTTGTTTTATCTCTTTTCATGATTTTCTTGCATCATTCTCATTTCTCTTCCCAATTTTTTCTCCACTTTTCTTATTTGGTTTTAAAAATCCTTCTTATGCTCCTCTATGGACTGTAATCAGTTCACATTTTTCTTGGAAGCTTTTGGTTCAGGATTTCTGATTTTGTTGTTTTCCTCCTGTTCCATGATTTGATCCTTTTTGTCCCAAAAAAAGGAATCCAAAGTTGGATTGCTGAGCTTGCTTTCTTCCTTTGCTTGGTCATGTTGTCTCTCAATTACTCGACTTCTGAGCTTTTTTCCACAGTACACCTCTGCTTCTAGAGAGGGGAGCTTTCTCCCAAATCAATGGAGTTTTCTCAGCTGCTGGAGCTATTAGTTGGCTGCTCTCTCTGAAATCTCCACAAACTCTGGCACACTGGTCATAAATCCCAAAACCTCCACCCTAGTCAGCAATCCAGATCTTAGCAGGTTAAAGCAAGAGTGATTACCCTTCAGAATGGCTGCTTGTTCCCCCTCCAATCTGCAGGGTAGGAGTTCTGAAGCAGCCATGCGACAGTGGCCATGGTATCTCAGCCTCTTTTACCTCCAAGGGCAGACCCTGGAGGCCACTCCCAGACTCTGTGTTCCCAAAGTCCACCGACCTCTCATTTATTCTTTGGCATTTATGAGCTGATAATTCTAGAAACCGCCAAATCTACACTTCCCTGAAGTCACTCTAGCCAAGGCTGGAACGTGTGCCCTGAGGCTAAAACCTCGGTCTCACTAAGGGCTATGCTTGGCTCCCAGAGTTCTGCAATGGCCCCTTCCTGACAGTCTGCTGGGTGTCTTTAGCAGGGATTTGTTTCCTTCTGTCACTTTGTGGGTTCTCTAGTTCGAAAATTTGTTTAAAGTCATTTTTGAATGTATTGGAAGAGGTGCAAACAGGAGCATCATGGAAGTCCTGTTCATACTCTGCCATCTTCTGTGTACCCCCTTGTGAATGTAATAGTAAAGATTCAGTTCCTAAGAGTTATAAGTATCATCTTCCTATGCAGTGATATGAACATTTCAAACTTAGCAAATAACATTTTTTTCTTCTCCTCTTTTCCTTTTTATGCTTCTTTTTAGTCTTGTATTTGAAGATTAAATTTTCTGTTGTGCTCTGGATTTTTCATCAGGAAAACTTGGAAATCAACCATTTCTTTGGATGCCAATCTCCTGCCCTGGAAGGTTATTTTCAGTTTTGCTGTGTAATTGATCCTTGGTTGTAATCAAAATTCCTTTGCAATGAGAATTATCATATTATAAGCACACTGGTCTTTTAATTTAGATGCTGCATGACCCTGCCTAATTCTGACTCTTCTCCCATGATGTTTACATTGTTTCTTTCTGGCTACTTTTAGTATTTTCCTCTTGACATGTTAATTTGTGTTTTTTTTGCCACAATATTCCTTGACATTTTCATTTTGGGATCTCTTTGAAGAGTTTATCATTATATTTTGATGATTAGTTTACCTACTGATTCTAGAACATCAGGACAATTTTCCATAATAATGTCTTGAAAGATGCTGCCGAAGATCTTTTTTTCATCATGATTTTCAGGTAGACCTATAATCCTTAAAGTATCTCTTCTGGAGGTATTATCAAGGTCAGTTGTATGTCCAGTGAGGTACTTTATATTTTATTTTTTCATTCTTTTGATTTTTTGACTGACTCGTGATGTCTCATAGTCCATAGCTTCCACTTGCCCAATTCTCATTTTTAACAAATTTGTTTCTTCGGTAAGATTTTGTATCTCCTTTTTGTTTGGCAAATTCTACTTTTTAAGGCATTGTTTTCTTCAGTGTATTTTTCCCTATTTGGCCAATTCTGGTGCAAGGAGGTAATAACACAATAAATTAAGCATAGGAATCCATTGAGAAGAGACACAAAACGTATCATAAAAGAGGGAAAGAGGAGAGGGAGAGGAGCTTTGCATGAGATTTATTCCTATAACTCTTGGTGCGAAGAAGAAATAACAAACTATATTAAGTATAAAAATATCCTACAGGCAGTAGGAGTGGTGAGGGCTAGGAAAGGGAGGTGGTTAGAAGGAAGGGGAGAAGTAAGGGGGGAGGGAAGGAAAATGGAGGTTGGTTGATAAGCGAATGCTGAAGGAGGCCGTGGTCAAAAAGAAAACTCAGGGAGGGGAAAGGAAAAGGGGAGAAACCATAAGCATAAACAGGGGAGGGAATAGGATGAAGGGAAAGAGACAAATAGTAATCATAATTGTGAACGTGAAGGGAATGAACTCTCCCATAAAAAGGAGGCAGATAGCAGAATGGATTAAAAACCATAATCCTACAATATACTGTTTATAAGAAACACATCAGAAACAGAGGGATACATATGGTAAAGGTACAAGGTTGGAGTAAAATATGTCATGCCTCAGCTAAAATTAAAAAAAAATGCAGGGGTAGCAATCCTTATCACAGATAAAGGAAAAGTAAAAATTGATCTAATTAAAAGTGATAAGGAAGGAAAATATAACCTGGTAAAAGACGCCATTGAGAATAAAGCAATATCATTACTTAAAATATATGCCCCAAGTGGTATAGCATCCAAATTCCTAGAGGAGAAGGTAAGGGAAATAGAGGAAGAAATAGATAGCAAAACTATACTAGTGGGGGAACTCAATCACCCCCTTTCTGAACTTGTTAAATCCAACCTCAAAATAAACAAGAAATAAGTTAAGGAGGTGAATAGAATTTTAGAAAGTGTAGGTATGACAGATCTTTGGAAAAAAACTGAATGGGGATAAAAAGGAATATCCCTTCTCAGCGATATATGGCATATACACATAAAAAAACTGACAGTTCAGTGCAGAAAGGCAGAAGTATTAAATGCATCATTCGCAGATCATGATGCAATTAAAATCATATGCAATAAAGGACCATGGAAAGAGAGACTAAAAACTAATTGGAAACTCAATAATTTAGTCCTAAAGAATAAGTGGGTCAAAGAAGAAATTATAGAAACAATCAGTAACTTCATTCAAGACAATGACAATAATGAGACAACATACCATAATTTCTGGGATGAAAACCAAAGGAATGATTAATAAAATTGAAATTAAGAAAATATTGAATTAATAAATATAACTGAGTTTGCTTTATGAAAAAAAAAATAAAATTGATAACACCTTAGCCAATGTGATAAAAAAGAAGAAAACAAAATTATGAGTATCAAAAATGCAAAGGGTGAATCTACCTCCAATGAAGAGAAGATGAAAACAATAATTAGGAATTATTTTTCAATTTACATGCACATAAATTTGACAACATTAGTGAAATGGATGAATATTTACAGAAAACATAAATTGCCCAGATTAACTGAAGAGCAAGTAAATTATTTAAATAATCCAATCTCAGAAAAAGAAATTGAACAATTCATCAGGTGACTCCCTAGGAAAAAATCTCCAGGGCCAGACAGATTTACTAGCGAATTCGATGAAATATTTAAAGAACAATTGATTCCAATACTCTACAAACTATTTGGGAAAACTAGTGAAGAAGGAGTCTCACCAAATTCTTTTCATGACACAAACATGGCACTGATACCTAAATAAGGAAGTGATAGAATGGAAAAAGAATATTACAGACCAATTTCCATCATGAATATAGATGCAAAAATTTGAAATAAAATATTAGCAAAAAGAATACATCAACTTATCACAAGAATAATACACTTTGATAAGGTAGGATTTATTCCAGGGATGCAAGGATGGTTTAATATTAGCAAAACCATCAGTATAATTGATCATATCACCAAAAAAAAAACTAGCAGAAACCACATGATTATCTCAATAGATGCAGAAAACTTTTGACAAAGTGCAACATCCATTCCTAATAAAAAACACTACAAAGCATAGGAATAAATGGAGGCTTCCTTAAAATAATAAGTACCATATATCTGAAGATATCAGCATATATTGTATGTAATGGGGATAGGCTGGAAGCATTTCCAATAAAATCAGGGGAGAAACAAGAGTTTCCACTATCACCCCTCTTACTCAATCTGTTACTAGAAATGTTAGCCGTAGCAATTAGAGAAGAAAAAAAAAAATCAAAGGAATCAAATTAGGCAAAGAAGAAACCAAGTTAATTCTTTGTGGATGATATGATGACATACTTAGATAATCCTAAAGAATCAAGTAAAAAGCTGCTACAAATAATAAATAAATTTAGCAAAGTTTCAGGATACAAAATAAATACACATAAATCCTGGGCATTCCTGTATATTTCTAGTGAAATCCAAAAGCAAGAGGTAGAAAGAGAAATCCCATTTAAAGTTATTGTAGACATTATAAAATATTTTGGAATCTACCTGCCAAAACAAACCCAGGACCTATAAGAACACAACTACAAATCACTTTCCAGAGAAATAAAGTCAGATATAACTAATTGGAAAAACATCAATTTCTCATGGCTAGGTCGAGCAAATATAATAAAAATGACAATTTTATCTAAATTAAATTACACATGCATTGCCATACCAATCAATTTACCAAAAAAAGACTTCATAGACCTAGAAGAAATAGTAACTAAATTCATTTGGAAGAACAAAAGGTCCAGAATATCAAGGGTATTAATGAAAAGAAATGTTAGGGAAGTTGGCCTAGCTATAAAAGATTTTAATCTGTATTATAAAGCAGCAGTCATCAAAACTACTTGGTAATGGCTGAGGAAGAGAGTAGTGGATAAATTGAATGGATTGAAAAATAATTTTTACAACCATCTTCTTTGATAAATCCTCATTTCCAAAATGTAGAGAATTGGGTTAAATCTATAGAATACAAGTAATTCCCCAATTGATAAATGGTCAAAGGATATGAACAGACAGTTCTGAGAGGAAGAAATTAAAGATATCTATAAGCATATGAAACAATGCTCTAAATCACTATTGATTATAGAAACGCAAACAAAACAATTCTAAGGTATCACATCTCACTGGTCAGGTTGGCTAAGATGACAAAACAGGAAAATGATAAATGCTGGAGAGAAAAACTGAAACACTAATACATTTCTGGTGGAATTGTGAAGTGATCCAAACATTCTGATGAGCAATCTGGAATTATGGCCAAAGGGCTATAAGTAATTTTTTATCCTTTGACCCCAAAATACCACTTCTAGAGTTGTAACTCAAAGGGATCATAGAAGTGAGAGGAAGACCCATATGTACAAAACTATTTATAGCAGCTCTTTTTCTGGTGGCAAAGAATTGGAAATTAAGGTTATGCTCATGAATTGGGGAATGGCTAAACAAGTTATGGCATATGAATGTAATGAAATTCTACTGTGCCATAAAATATGAAAAGTATATGGACTTTATATCTACCTGTAGAGGATCATATGATCTGATGCTCAGTGAGCATAGCAGAACCAGGAAAAAATTGTACACAATTTCAGATACAACATATGTGTGACGACCAACTTTCATAGACTGGACTCTTCTCAGAAATACAGGGTTATAAGTAAACTCCAAAAGATTCATGATGTAGAGAGATGTCTACATTCATAGAAAGATCTAGAAAGAAAAGAGTTTGAATGCAGATTGAAGCAAATTACTCACTTTCATTCTTTTTCTAATTTGGTTTTGTTTCCTCTTTCCCATTGTCAATTGCATCTGATATAACCCTTCTTTATAACTTGACCAATGTCTAATGTTCAAGTATCTTCAGATCCTTTACCTGATTGTATGACATCATGGAGGGGGAAGGGGAGGGAGGGGCTAAAATTTAGAACTCAAGGAACTTAGTGAAATGAATCTTGTAAACTCAAAGTAAATGAACAAATTAATAAAGACAAAAAATGTATAAAAAAGAATGTTTGAATAACCCCTATATCATTGAATATTCGTATTTTCCCTCTGAATTATTATACTCAGTTTTTCTGGGTAGGTGATTCTTGGTTTTAATCCTAGATCATTTGACCTCCACAAGATCATATTCCAATCCCTTCAGTCCCTTAATGCAGAAGCTATTATTTCCTATTTTCTTGAACATCAAATTTTATGTCCTCATTTTGACATTTAAATCTCACTATAAACTCACTCCGTCCTACATTTTTGGTGTTTTTATACTTTACTTATACTTGGATATTCTGTCTTGCCTTTTGTTATTCACATTTGTCATCTATTCTTCTCCCATCTGTATGGTTCTACACTGGTTGTCCATCATATTTGTCTTCCTCCTCTCAGCAATCTCTTAATTTCCCTATTTGACTTCCTTCAAGTCTCAGCACAAAGCCCAGCTTATGTAGGAGACTTTTATTGGTGTCCCAGCTCCTAGTTCTTTCCCTTCTGAAACTAGTTCCTTCAGGATAACCTGTACATATGCTGTACATTCAACATTCTTTACATGTAATCTCTCTAAATAAAATAGGAGCTCTTTGAAGTCAGTGACCATTTTAAATTTTTTTTATGCCTCCAGTTTCGCTCATTATCTGCTACATAGTAATTTAATTTTTCTGTATTTTATACATATCAATGCTTTACATATAATAGACACATTTTGTTCAGACATTTCAGTCATGTATGACTCTTAATGACACTATCGGGGGTTTTCTTAGCAAAGTCACGGGAGTATTTTTCTGTATTTTGCTTTCTCCAGATCATTTTACTGATGAGGAAATTGAAGCAAATATTTGAGTAACTTGCCCAGGGTGACACACCTATTTGGTGTCTAAGGCTGAATTTGAACTCAGTTCTTCATGACTTCTGGCTCAGTGATCTATTCACTGTGTTAATGAGTTTGCTGAATTTAATTGAAGACACCAGTGCTTCAAGACATCATTATCTTGCTGGAAATAAAAATAATTTTTCAAAGTAAAAATTCACCTAAATTTTTTATTTCTCATTTCTTTTTCATGATATGCTTAAGATGTTCTTTTCAGACAGATTAATCCCATAAAGGGGAAAGCTATCTCAAACCTTTGACAGTTATGCTGAACCTACTGTTTTTTTTTCTCCTTAGAGTTTTATAATAATACACTAAATTAGTTTCTTGTCCCAGTTTTCATGGAATAATTATGACAACTTTACCTAGTGTTTGTATGTCAGCAGTGTTTATTTTCTGGGGAAAAGTGTTTTCTAGATGTTTTAATGGTTTCCATGAAAATCATAATTCCAAGTTAAATGGAAACATAACTAAGAGAAGCTATATGTTTAAAGAAACATTGATTTTTATTTTTATTAAATATATGAAGATACATGGCATGTTTAACATAATATTCCCATGCTTAAAATTTTAGAAACTGGGGTTCAGGCATGTTGAATGACTTTCCCATGGTCACACAAGTAGTAATTGGCATAGTTAAGTTCTGAATCCAAACCTTCTTGTTCTGAAGTTATAGATCTTTTTACTTCATTATACCCACAGTTCATTTCTCCTAATGTCTCACATATAGACAACTTACCACCATGCCCCTATTTAAAAATAATTAGTTAATTTTTGTTTTCACTTTTCACTTGCATAAAATTTTGAGTTCCACCTTTTCTCCAATTCCCTCCCCTCCCCCACCCCAAAATGACCTGCAATCTGATACCGTCTTTACATATACAGTCATATTAAACATATTTTTACATTAGTTATGCTGTAGAAAAGAGTTGGAAGGAATGGGAGAAACCATGAGAAGGAAGAAACAAAAAATAAAACAAAAACATATTATGCTTCAATCTGAATTAATAACTTATAGTACTTTTTCTGGATTTGGATAGCATTTTCAATGATGAGTCATTTGAAGTTATCTTAGATCCTTGCATTGCTAAGCAGAGATAAATGTATAAAAGTTAGATATTGCACAATGTTGCTGTTACTGTGTAAAATGTCCTAATTCGGCTCATTTAAATGTATATCAGCTTATCTGTCTTTCCAGGATTTCTGAAGTCTGTCTACTCATCATTTCTTATAGCACAATAGTATTCCATTACATGCGTATACCATAACTTGTGGTATATGCCCAATTGACGAGCATCCACTCAATTTCTAATTTTTGGCCACCACAAAAAGAGATGCTATAAATATTTTTGTACACGTGTGTCATTTTTCAGATTTTAATGATCTTTGCCATACAGAGCTGGAAGTGGCATTGATGGGTCAAAAGGGCCAGTATTATAACCTTTTTGGGCATACTTGCAAATTGCTTTCCAGAATTATTGCATCAGTTGACATATCCACCAACAATGCATAAGTGTTCAAATTTTCTTACATTTCCAACACTTGTCAATTACATATTTTGTCACATAAGCCAAACTGATAGATGTAATTTGGTACCTCAGAGGTGTTTTGATTTGAATTTATCTAATCATTAGTGATGTAGAGCATATTTTCATGTTATTATAGAAAGATTTAATTTCTTCCTCTGAAGACTGCCTAGTAATTATCTTTTGACTGGTTTATTGAATGTATTTGTATAAATTTGATTCAGTTTTCTCTATATATTAGAAATTAGGTCTTTCTAAGAGATATTGACTTCAAAAAATGTTTCCTAGTTTTCTGTTTCCCTTCTAATATTGGTTGCATTGATTTTGTGCAAAAACATTTCACTTTAATGTAACCAAACTTATCAATTTTTTATTTTATAATTTTATTTATTTCTTATTTGGACATATATTCTTTCAATTTCCACAAACCTGGTAGGTAAAATATCCCTTGATCTCCCAATGTGCTTAGATTATCAGCCTTTATATATAAATTGTGTACCTATTTTGACTTTATCTTGGTATAGAGTGGAAAATGTTGTTCTATACCTAGCTTCTTCTGTACTGTTTTCCAGCTTTCCCAGCATTTTTGTCAACTACTGAGTTCTTTTTCCAGAAGCTGGAGTCTTTGGGTTCCCTTCCCACATATATAAGAAAACATCTGCATGCCACTGTTAATTTGTATATTTTCAGGTTTACCTGATAATTACAGAGCAATGGAGCAATTTCTAAGTGCCTATGAAAAAAAAAATTAACACAACAGAGTTATGAGATAGGATTTAAAGGAATAACAAATGTTTTCATGAAGTATGAATAATTGCTTTCATTTATTAACTCCTTGGCTAAATATTTGTTAATTATGGTAAATATAGGACTTCTAAAAGCAGCTAGGTATTTGTAGTTTCTTTGAAGTAAATTATTCAGGTGAAAATTTACACACTTTTTATATAAAGAAATCCAGATTTACATAGTGCAAACAATATAGAACCATGATTACATTTTTTAGGAATAATTGAGGAGAGGGAAAGGCATTAAGAACTGGGAGAAAAATATTTGCTTTGTATGTGTGTGTATGTTAGTGTGGGTTATGGTAATTTCTGTGCTGGTGTTATGTTTACTACAAAGAGTAAGGGAAAGACCTCATGATTTTCAGGGAGTGTGTGTGTGTGTGTGTGTGTGTGTGTGTGTGTCTGTGTACATTTGTTTGTATTTGTTTCTCTCATTGATAGTGATGATTATACTAACTTAACTAGGAAGGGGGACATGATAAATTGACATAATTAACATCTGTTTTTAATTAGTACCACTCTTGAGATTAAGAAAAATGAAGTCCTAAAGAGAGTTCAAAATGAGATGAACTATCCCAGTGTAATTACCACAACTCTCAGCAGTCTCTTTTCTCATCTGATTAACACCACAGCAGGGCAGTTGTTTCAGCATATATCTAACTGCCACAATAATAGGGAAAATAACAGGGGTGATGGGAATTAAAAAGAGTTTAACTGACATTTTAAAATAAGTATCCAAAGTTCCTTATTTCATTTTATGCACTCAAAGCACTTAAAAAATTCTATCCAAGTAAAGCTTCCAGTATCTTCCAGATATGTCAAGTAAGGGTAGAGGACCTCAAGTCATTTTTTTTGCCAAAACATAAAGCAGAGTAGTATGAACTATCTCCAACTTTTATCTGTTATGCTATTCATCTATCTTAAAATATATATTTTTACCCTCAGTTAACAGTTCTGCTGTGGATGTCCATGCTCCGAAAATATGATTTAGAAACCATTTGATTTGGTGTTCAAAACTCTGTTTATTCAAAAACTGTATTAATGATGCCTATGTAATTCTGTGCATTCCCTGACCATTACAATTTGAAATTAATATGGAGCTACCCTTTCTTTGAATAAAAGCAATGTAAAAGCAAAATATTTTTGCTTCAAAACATCCTAATATTATGAATTTAAAGCAGGAAAAATGTTTATAGGACATTTGTTATAACCTTCTTATTTTAAAGATAAGAAAACTAAGCCTAGAAAGAAAAAGCAACTTCCCCAAGATTACACAGGTATTAAAGAATAAAATTATGATTTGAATCCAGAACAACTGAATGAAAATTCTATGTGCTTTATATTGTATCATCATGGCCCAGAAATTGATTAGATTTTTCCTTAAGGATAAATAATAAACCACGAATTAGGTATGTACCCAGCTTTGTTAATGTTGGCCAGTTACTTAAAACTCAGGGATGGTAAGATATAATATAATGATCATTCAAAATTATCATGTAATATTATTATGAATATTACAATTTAATGTTATTCTTATATTTGTACACACACACATACATACACATAGCTTTTGTACTCAGGCTACAATAATCCACGAGGATAATGACTTAGCCAATGATTTCTATTAAGCACTATTCTTTTCCTCAGGGCTTTATGTTGTTTTGCAGTACAAAATTGAAAAAAAAAGTAGTATACCATAGTGGATAGAGTACCAGACCATGAGGTTGGTGTAATGGTACCCCAAGTAACGACAGAGGTTTAAATCCAGACACTTGCTAGCAATTTGACCTTGAACAAGGAAATCACTTGACTTCACTGGAACTCATGTTACTCATTAGTACTATAGTGATCAGGCCAACCCCACCTATCTGATAACATTTTTGAGTCTCACAAAAGGATATATTCAGTTTCCTAACACATCCTTTCCAAATGTGTCACTGTTCCTTTCTTACAGCAAGTCATCCTTTATAACAAAAATTTTTGAAAAATGAAAGGGAGAAGAATGATCTCAGCAAAACTAGAAAACACTTTAGTGGCAGCTAGGTGGGGCAGTGAAAAGAGCACTGACCCTGGAGTCAGAAAGAACTGAGTTTGAATCCGATTTCAGGAATTTTAACACTTACTAGCTGTGTGACCTTGGGCAAGACATTTACCCACAATTGCCCTGCCTTCCCCTTCAAAAAGACAAAAAAAAATGCCACTTGAAATGTTTGATAGCATATGCAACATTTTCCATTCAAATACACCCATAGCACCTTTGCAATGCAGGAAAGAGGCTGGAACACCTATTTTTTATTCTTCCTTAAAATCTCAGGTAATATTTATGTTGCCAATGTGATACCACAGCAACTGTCATGAATAAACAGGCATATTTCCTGTTTTGTTCTCAAGATATAGTAGATTCTCTTCCTTCATGGTGAAGCCAAAACATTTATTCAAACACAAGAAAGGCAAATCCATCTTAGTAACAAAAACGTCTACACACAGTGCCAATGCAGGGAGCACCAACATCCCCAAACCTCTACAAACAATTTCCCCCAAGCAAAAGTCATCCCTTTTTCACTCCTGCTAGTTGCTCTGCTCTGCCTGCTCTCTCTCTCTTTGCTCTGACTTACTCCGAGTTCATGCTCCACCCCTTCCTGCTCCACCCATTTGGCAAGCTTCTCCCACCATAGGCTCTTGTGACTCAGACTCATGTGACTCAGGCATCCATGTAACTCAGGCTAAAAGCAAGTCACACAGGTCTATTAATGGGAAAGAAAGATCTTCCCATTCCATTAACAATACATGAACCATATAATATCATAGGAAAAATAGACTAGAAGGCAGAAAACTTGAGCTTGTAGTCCTAATTTTTCAAGTAACAAGTTTTCCTTCTGTGGTTTAAATTTCTGCAACCAAAAACCAAAAGGCTTTAATTAGATGACCATGGAGTTTCCTTGACCCTCACAGCCTATGATCCCATGATATCAAAGCCAAAAATATATTTATTATGAGTTTTTATGATAAAAGTTCCCTAGAAGATTCCTCTGCACTAAGCTTATTTGACCTTGATTATCCTTTTCTACTTCTGAATATGTAAATTGGAAGAGGATTGTGATAATATTAACATAACATATATAATAACGTTTTGGGGGAAAAAATTCTTTTTTTTTTCCTTTTGAAGGGTAACTGGGGTTAAGTAACTTGCCCAAGATTACATGGCTAATGTGTGTGTGTGTGTGTGTGTGTGTGTTTGTGTGTGTGTGTGTGTGTGTGGGTGGGTGTGTGTGTGTGTGTGTGTGTGGGTGGGTGTTAAGTCCGGACCTGAACTGGCCTCCTGACTTCGTGCTGGCACTTTACTCACTACTCCACCTAGCCGCCCTGGGAGCAAAATTCTTTATAAAATGTGAAGCACCACACAAAGGAGAATTATTGATGTCTGTCATTATATTTCTTTTTATTATACTTGATCCTACCAAGAAAGGTTAAACAAATGTAAAATCCACAATATCAATCAATAATACTGTCCAATTTGTGCCATTCCTACTGACAAGATACTTTTCCTTGTTAAAAGTTATCTTTAAAACAAGCATTAATTGAAAACCCATGTGCTAGGCATTGTTTTAGACCTAATCTAACATAAATCCCATGTGCTGCTATTTAAACTATTTTTTCTTGTCTAAATCCTCAGTAGAGATCGCCAACAGCTGGTCAGTAATATCTGTGAAAGAGGCTTTCCAGAAATTTGGAGACAACCTCGAGGCTACAGTGATCTCTCCCTCCGTTGGATTCCTATAACACTTCTCTGTGAAACTCATTTAGCTCTTTATAATCTGCTTTTCTGTGTTGTTTTTAACTCATTCATATCCATAGACAATCTCTCAGTCTGTACTATGACTTTCGTTTTCCCTTTCCCTTTTCACTAGAGTTTTGCTTTAGTCTTCCTCCTTCACTGTGCCCTAGCTACTATCACCCCCCCTCCCTTTTATATGACCTTCTATGAAGAAAGAACTATGCATGGTATTTGTAACACATGGTCTGCAGTCCAAAGCGTCACTGCCATGAGGAGTAAAGATTCAAATGGACTAGGTTCAATACTGCAGTTCTCAACCATAAATAGTAGTTTCACTCTTTGATTTTTTATTCCCACCTACAATATTTAAGAAAATTTTCTAAATATAATTATGCTGTATGTGTTTTTAACAGAGTCTCCAAGAACTATACAGGTTTTCAGTATCTGTCTATTAGTTAAGAAAAAGATATTTTTTCTCCATCTCAAAAAATGTACAAGTTGCAAAGGAGATTATGGAAAAATAGAGAAACAAATCTACATACCCACAAATATTCACACAGATGCCACTCATATCCATTAGAGTCTTCCTAGAAGGCAAACATTTTTTGGACTCTTCGTTTGGAGACTCAAGGATTTAGAATTTTGTTGACAAATAATCCCCTACCTTAGAATCCAGAATGTATGAGTATCTCAATGTAATAACATGTTTGTGAATATCAGATTTGCTCAGAACTCATGCCTCTCCACCTCCACCACTGAACCTGACAAGTGATGACTTTATTCTTCCTGTTGAAAAGTGTTCTAATGATCATACATTAGTCACCCTCTATCCATGAGGAAGCACACTGCTGAGGAAATATTCTTCTAGGATACTGATGCTTGAAATCTTAAAGTTAGGAATGCTCAAGACTTGGGGTTGTCCGTAAGACAACTTCCAATGTTGGTGCTATCCAGAATATATACCTTATAGAGTTAATTCTGGAATCATACTTGTTAGGGACTATAAACCTCTCTCTTTGAATTAGCCTCAAGGGGCCACAGTTTCAGGGATCTCTATCTTAATAGGTAGTCATCAGTTTTGTTTATTATCCTAAATCTAACTAGATTTATTTGTGGTTTACATTCCATTCAAGCTGAGCAACAAGTCAAAAGATCAAGGCCCCTTTCCATGAAGTTGAATTTATACTCAAATGATGGGTGCCATACTAGCTCCACATGAACAATTGTCAAAATAGGATATGCATCACCTGGTGTTATGTAATTCCAGAGTTTATTACTATCCTACAAAACTTTTGATGTGCCTTAGACCTTTTAGTCATTTTCCTCCACACTTGTAGTTAAATTATGAATAAAAATAATAAAATATAAATTATACCCCAACTGCTTTCGGTATATAAACTCATTCTAAATCTCTGTACAATATAAGGAATTGTTTGGAATAGACTTTTGTATCTACCGAAAAAATTTAATTGAAATACCATGATGGGTTTCATGAAAACACATCTAACATTGCCCAATCTTTCTGCAAAATGTTGCCATCACTTGTTCCTCCTAGCAGGGGAAAGGAAAATTAAAAAAAAAAAGATTTTGTCCCTTTTGTTGTACTTTGAAATAAGATTCAAGAGAAAAGGAGTAGGTGTTCTGAATATTTAGAGAGTTCCCTCAGCCTCTAATTTTCTCTCACATTCTGTTTTTTAGAGGTCATAATGAGACGAGGCCTTAGTCTCAAACCCCTGATTTACAGGTGTCTGCTCTTGAAGGCTGCCCAAGTAGAAGGAAATATATCCATAAACCTCTAGGTGGCGTCTCAGCAAAGTATTGGTAATGTTTACCTACCTCCTTTTGAGATACCCTTTTGATGCCTTAATTAAAAAGTTCTTTCCCTTATAATTTTATTCAGTGAATTAGAGAAAACATAGATTTCAAATTTAATGAGTACTTTGATTCCTTTTTTTTAAAGGGGCAGGGCAGGGAAATTGGGGTTAAGTGACTTACACACTGTCACAGGACTAGTTAGTATTGTGTAAGGCCGAATTTGAACTAAGGTCCTCCTTATTCCAGGGCCAGTAATATATTCACTGTGCCACCAAGCCACCCCAATCACTTTGATTCTTGATCAGATTTATGAATACAAAAATAGCAGTGCCTTGTTAAATGCTGCACCCCATTACTGATTCATGATCAGTGTGTTTTCTAGCATTGTCTTTTATTTTAAAATCAAGAAAGTGAATAATGTTTTACATAAACATTCATGCAGCTGTTTAAACCTGTTGTTAGTTGTTAGAGTAATAAACTTTGAAGCATCTATATCCCCATATATCTAGTAGACTCTGCTGTATTAGTCCATTAATGTACAATTGTAACATCTACGACTTCTAATGAATATAGTTCTTCCCTGAATTTTGACAAAGCAATACATGAAATGATGTATTTGTAGAATCACAAAGAGCATGCGTTGTGTGCTAAGCAAATTGTGCGTGTGTATACATATGTATATATTCAGGTAATACATTCTAAATTTACTCTTCCTCCACTTTATGCCATGTCTTTTTTTTTAAGCAAACAGGGTTAAGTAACTTGCTCAAGGTTACACGGCCAGTTATTTCTGGGTCTGGTGCTGAGTATCTGAGCCCGGATTTGATCCCCAGGTCAGTCCAACACTGGAGCCAGTGATCTTACTCGCTGTGCTACCTGGCCACCCCAATCAAGATACTATTTTTTTTAAGCAATTGGGGTTAAGTAACTTGCTCAAGGTTACAGGGCCAGTTGTTTCTGTGTGTGGTGCTAAGTATCTAAGACCTGATTTGATCCCCAGGTCATCCCGACACTGTAACCAGTGCTTTTACTTGCTGAGCCACCTGGCCGCCCAAAGCCACATCTTTTTGCCCCTTACTACATTCAAGTACTGAAAGTTCCATTAGACCTATATTTTTTAAATTAAATTTTGTTTTATTTTCAGATTTACATTAGCTTCCTCCCATTCACCCCAACCCCAATTCAGAAAGCATGAAAAACACAATCCCTGTTTCTTACATGTGTAGTCTTGAGGCTTTCTACGTTTGAGCTCAACACTCTATCCATTATGTAATGCTATCCATTATATAATATTACATTTGCTTTGTTTTTAATAATGTAAAAGAACTAATTTTGCCTTTGAATTGAGCAATTTTGTAATTTTGGGTTTCTGTAAATTTCTCACATGGGGATATAGAGGAAACACAGGGGAAACACTGCTTCTCCTAACTTCACTGCATTATACCCAATCCTTCTAGTTCAGAAATACTGCTCTACTCCTCCAGTCTTTTTATTCAAGTTCATGTGTTCATATTATTTGGAGCAGGTTACCATTACCACGTTTGAAAAATTGGGTAGTAGAAGCCCTGCCTCTATACAAAACACTTGTCCAACAGTTTGGAACTCAGAGAAACCACCCCTTTGCCATAGTTTCTTCCTATTAATATTAATAACACTTTAGAAAAAGTCCTAATGTAAAACTGGAATGTTTTTTTTCATTTCTTAATGGAATTAGATAAGACTAAGATCTAGGAAAGTTATGTTTTTAGATGAGATTTTACAATGTGAGACTTTTTGGCTTTAAGGCTATCATTATTGATTAAAATATTACTGAAATAAAACATACACAAAGAAGTTTCTGAGTTAATGGTCTTAGGAGAAAAAGGCTAAGAAATGGATAAAAAAGGAGGCAGAACTAAAGATCAACAGAACAAAAGATGAAGGAAGTAATTAAGAAAAGCAGAGATGCTATGGATAGAATCAAACAAAACACTAAGGAACATTATACTTTATGGAAACTTGTCTAAAATTTATTTAGGAAAAGGAGTAGGAGAGAAGGAAAGGTAAAGTCTTAGGGATTTTTCTTTTGTTTTGTTTTTTTTAAATGGAGTATTGTATAGAATAGTGCATTTGGCAAAATTCTTTTGAGACTAGTTACCATATTTGTCCCATTTTATTTGGCAATGGATTATGATTGAACAGTGAATATCAGCTGCAACCAACCATGAAGACTTTAACAAGAAATATAGTTCAGAATTTATTTTTTTTCTTCTTTTCCTCTCAGAGTATGATGCAAATTCAAATAAATAGGGATGAAAAATGTGCAAAGCTATCATCATACAGCCTACAGAATAAAGTAGCATTATGTAAGACTTAAGCAGGTGCAAGCAGGGCTTGCTTGAGATGAATTGAAGAAATTTAATCACATTGAAATACCAAGTTTTGGTAAAGAAAGTCTTTCAGTGATGCAGTAATGGAAGAGCACTCATATTCCCAAATTTAGTTGCTCTTGCGATTTTATCTTATACTTTTCCTTGTTATACATAAACTGGTAAATATAATTATCTATTTGCACACAAGTATGTGTATGTATAAAGAGATGGAGGGAGGGAGGGAGGGAGGGAGAGAGAGAGAGAGAGATTCCTTTTTCACTATAGATTTATTAGTTGTGTGTCCTCTTGAGTCTTTAGTCTTCTTTAGAAATAGCCCCTGAAATTCTGCTTCCTACGATCCTAGGCTCTCTATCCCTAAGTGGAGAAGAGAATTGTTCTACTTCTGGCAAGGGAATAACTTTAACATTATAAAAAATCTTAGTTGAAAATTTAACTTGAATCAATTCACCGGGAATGCATTAACATTTCCTTATAAAAAGTGGAAGGGATGTTTGGTGGCACCTACAATTTGTGGGAATATAGAGGAACCCCACAGAATAAAATGAATCCCCGTACTTCTTTTTTGGTAGGAGCAGACTCTATTGTTCCACAAATGCAATATTCCAATATTCTTCATATTAAAACACATTTAAATGAATGCTTCTTTTTACAATTTAGTCTACTGTATTATAAATAAAATGATTTCCCCATAGCTATGAATGAAAAAAAGAATAATTAAGAAAAAATCAGATTAAATTTGATTATTTCCATCGAGAATGTGGCTGTCAACAACAAGTATAAGTCTACTACCGATTTAAAATATAATAAAATATGAACACCAAAATGCAGATTCTTCACAACATTCATTGAAGACACCAAAACTAATGATCTGTTTTTTTTAATTAAATATCTATATGAAATTAAGTGGTAAGTATATATTTATTTTTAAATAATTTAAGTGACAATGTTGCATAGATTGTAGAGAACTGGTCTCAGAATCTTGGAGATCTCAGTTCACATTCTATATCTGACATATATTTGCTGTGTCACCTTCAGCAAGTCACTAATTTCAATGCTCTAGGCAATGGTACAAGTTGTTAATAATGGGTCCAACTACAATCTTTTATAGTTAACAATAAGGAAATCACAACTCCAGTCACTATTCCTTTCATTTATTCATGGACTTGCTTTGGTCTAGCTTCATTTCCCCAAATCCAAGAATGATTAATCAAAACCATTGTGCACCATTTCAATATGTCCCAGAAGAGTACTTGAGTTTAAATTTTATCAATTCATTACAATATGGTGCTTAAGAAAATGATAGTTATGGTATTGATAAAATAAGGGCTAGTCAGAAATCTGTATACATAACTCATTTCATGACACCAGACTATATTTCTCAACTTGATAACGGTCTCCAGTTGTGTCCAGTTCTAATCAGTAAGACAGAGAAGTCTATATATTTCTTCTTCGTTATTCACACATGAAATGTGCATCTATGTAATCCATGATAACAATGGGTTAGTGGAACGGATATTTTATTTGTAACATGGTGATATGTGGTAATGAATCCTTTGAATTAATCAGATAGAAAAGATGAAGTGAACAGTAGGTTTTTGTTAGTCCTGACTTCCATTCTGATATACCTCAGAAAAATGGAGTAATTTAAACCCTAGGCAGGTAGGTGGAGGGTTCTAGAATACTTGCTCAGCAAGACCTAAGTTAAAATTGATATTTAGACTGGGTTACCATATAAGTCACTTAACCACTAACTGTATTGTTTTCCTTTTTTGGAAAATGGGAATAATGCTAATACTTAAACAAGGGAGGGAGGAAATTTGAAAATTTGAAAAAAATTGAAAAAAAATTAGGGAGGAAAATGATACAATATTTATAAAGTATTTGGGAATCCTTGACATACTCTATACTTTCTAACCAAAACTATTTCAAAATAAGTCATGTTTTTTTCACAATTTGTCCCAACAGAGTCAAGGTTAAAGTCCATACAATCCCTAGCAAACAATGGTCTCATACACTATAAATCTTTTGACTTTCTTTCCCACCCCCACCCTTTCACACAATTTGTACCTCTTTTCAGTATCCATTCCAATCAATCAATCAGTAAGTCAGTCAATCACTCAGTCAAGCATGTATTGGGCACCTACTTTATGCTAGGCAGTATGTTAGGTAATATTGATATTAATAGAAAGTAGAAACACTCTTGATCATCAAAGAATTTGTGTTATACATGTCTACATGTAAAGATCTATAAAATATAAGTAGAATATACAATAAGATTTGGAGAGAAGGTAATAATAGTCAAAGAAAGTAAAAAGGCTTTAGTAGTAAGTGGCATTTGGCATGAATGTTGAAGGAAGTTTGAGATTGTAGGAGTTGAATGCTTGTCCAGAGTCGATGCTTGTCTAGGCATAAGATCCAGCATATGATAAATTTAGGGGATTGGTAATATAATGTCACATGTGAAGAACATCAAGAATACCACTCTAGCAAGTCTATAGAGGTTGTTAAGGAGAAAAAATAATAAATCTGCAAAGTAGGTTAGAGGTAAGATGTTAAAGGTTCACAAATTCCAGGGAGAAGAATATATTTGTTGCTAAAAGTAATAGGAAGCCCCTAGAATTTATTGGTCAAGGAAATAGCATGGTCTGAATTTTGTTTTAAGAACATAACTTTTGTAACACTGTGGATGATGGCTTAGAAAGAGGAGAAAACTGAGGTGGGGAGATGATTTAAGGAGATACTCAGTTTTGATTGGGCCAGAACTAATTTGATGACTATGTGAAAAGAAGTGTTTGTCATAATGAGATTTTGTAGATGTTATATTTTGCCACATATCACATCCTATCTGATATCCTTTCCTAAATATCCAATGGCATGTTTCATGTTGATATACTTGCTCTCTTATCCTACCCTATGCAATCCTATATCATATTCCATGTCTTCCTATCAATATCTCTCTGTAGTCCTTTGACTCCTTTGAGTTTTGAGTGTTGTCATGGCTCTAGATGTTTGCAGATGCTGTGGATATTTTAAGAATATTTTGAAAGCAATTTATACATAATTGGTGGCAGTTGGCATTTCATTGGTAGTCATGCAAGTTTCATTTGTCTGGATCTGTAACCAATCAAGGTCATATGGCTTTTCCTTAGGAATTGCAGGTTCCAAATATATGCCAATTCATTAAAAGCAAAAAAAACAAAAACCCAAAACCCAGATTTTCTAATATTGGGCAAAAAAGTGGACCCATTTGCAATAAGGTCCCTTTGAAGAAGCTGGAACAATTCCACTACAAGGCAAATTAATTCCTAAGTTGGAGAGAATTACCAAAAGTGGAAATACAACTTTGGAATAGTTACTGTGGTCTTTTTCTCTACTAAGAATCAAGTAAGTATTCTCACATTTACTTCATATTCATAGTGATATCACTCTATGTGTTGAAGTATAGAGTTTCCCTACTATTTCATTATTCCTCAATAAGGCCAATGGATAATATTTAAAGGAAGACATCAAAAGCAAGGTGATTTCATTTATGGTACTGTTACTTTATCACTCTAACTGTATAACATAATGTATTAGAAGAGATTTAATAAAACTATATTTTTTCATGATTTTGTGGCATGTTAGGTATTAAGTAGTATTAATAGACTAATCTGTTTCAAGACTGAAAAGTCTAACTGAGTCTAGATAGGATATTTATGTGTAATGAGGATGGTTCCACTCTACTGCTTTCCTCGACATGATGACTCAACAAAGCACTAAACCAATGTTTGTGCAGGAATATTTTAAAATGTCAAAAAGATGATAACATGTGAAGGATACGGTCCTTGATAGATATTTTGGCTGTATGAAAGTGTGGAGGTGATACAGTTTCTGATCAGGGGCTAACTGTGAGAAGAGGAATGATAGAACCAGAAAGGTATGGTTCAAATCAGTGTGTCACTTTTTACCCGTACAATTTGATATTGAGTAACCTCATCTTTTTTGGTTATTGAATTATTTGTTGTGGGAGTTTGGCTGTATTGTAGTAATGCAATTACAACAAAAACATTCCCAGCTATAGATGAAACAGTGATGAAGTTATGATGTTATACTCTTTATGATATTACTTACCTGAGGGCTACGAGCTGAACTTATTTATCTCATCCTTCCATAGATTTGAGTGGCATTAGGCTTGTATTTTGTAACAGCAGGGCCCCAAAAAAGCATCTTAATAATGAGTAAAGCCATCAAGAACTCTATAGCACCCAATCTGGTTTCTTTGTATTTGATCAGATTTGTGATCCTCACTGTTTGATGTTCATGTAAATAATTGCTGGGGCTCTATCTACCAAGTGTAGTAGAAAATGGAACTAATTGAAAAACTTAAGCCATAGGTCACAAAAACAACATGAAATGTGTAAAATATTTCAGTTAGACAAAAGTATATTTTGGGTTTAGATTGTATATGTAATGGCCTTCATTATTAAATTAAAAGAGATACAACTCATTTCTTTTAGACCTGAAATATCTGAGCAATCACACTTATCACCCATTTTTAAGGTCTCTGTGGATATTCCAATAATTACTAACCAAGGTAATTATTTTCTCTTGATTTTCTGGCTATCTTTGATATAGTAAAGCACCCTGACAGTGCCATCTACCCAAAGGATATTCAATAAATAATAATTCATATTCCTGATAGTTATCCACTCTCTTGGGCACTATAATTCTAGAGCAATTATTCCAGTTAATTTCTCCAATGTATTCTTTGATATAATGATTAAGGTCCAATTGACATTAAGCAATTAAGTAGGTATATTCTCTTGCGTGGAAGTAGTTTTCTTGAAAACAATATTCCTCATGATATCACATTTTTTTTCTTCAATGAAGCATACTTTATTCCTTTTATTTGTTACATTCTTTTTTTCTGAGGGATCCTAAAAATACTATCTTTCCAAACACAAAGAATTATTTTAGTCCTTCAATGATTGACCACAAAAATGCATTAACTGGAATATGCCATGTTAGAATCATGCATGTAATCAAATAAGTTGAGGAATAATAGACAGAAGTATAAGGCTCTACTTTCAGAGGAGTATACTTGCCATGAGTAACTCCATTCAGAGGTCATCTCATTCACTCATGGCTACATAATGAGTTAGATGTTGAAAACATAGCTGGGACTGATGACACTGTATTTGAGAGCAGAAACCAAAATAATGAAAAACTTTAGCACTGGAGTGTGTACAAATACAGAAGAGAATAAGGTGATTATTTGGAATAAGTTAGCAATTTTGAGTAGTTCATAAGAAAAACATAGTGTAATGCTCCACAATTCATTTGAAACAATTGATAAACATAGTTCCAGGATCATGGGAGAATTTGGATTTGAAAAGTTTATGTAAGGATTTGGAAGAGAACTCTAACATAATACATATAGGCAGACTACGGAAATTTCTCACAAAACTTAATTATGGAAAATTTAATTAAAATTGTTTTTATTTAAATTGTGAACTGAATCATGCAAAGATTCAGAATTTGTAAAAAAAAAAAAGATGGACTTGAGTTGTCTTTTTCCTTCTCCAGGCTCATTAGTTTATAATAGAGGAAAATCAATCCTTTTGGTGGAGATTAATGCCTGTCTAAAGTATCATGACCAAGAACTGTCTCGCAGGGCTAAATTCTGTAACGATTCTTTCTTTCATAGATTTATGGGAGAAAAGCATCATCCTGAGAAAAGTCTTCTGGGAACTAGCTTTCCTGCTTAGTTAACAGACTACCACTGTACTTGATAGGTTTCAACTATGGTAGAATTTGACAATACAAGCATTAATTTTTCATACACTATTTTATATTGCCCTGATTACATGTAAAAGGAATTTTCACTGTTCATTTTAAAAATTGAGTTGCAGATAATCTTATTCCCTCCCCACTCCTCAGTTGGGAAGGCAATTTGATATAGGTTATACATATGTAATCATGCAAAACATATTTTCATACTAGTCATGTTGTAAAAGAAAATATCGACCTATGGGGGTTGAGCCAAGATGGAGGAACAGAAGCAGGAGCTTTTCTAAGCTGCTCCAAAAAAGTGATCCTAAATGGATTTTTGAGTGTCAGAATCCACTGGGAGATGGAGTGTGCAGAATCCAGCCCAGGAAAGTGCTCACATCCATCGGGGTAGGGGGAGTGCAGAGCATGTTGGGGCTGCAGCAGCTCAAGAGCAGACAAAAGCAGAGAAAGAAGGAGTCCCAGACTCCAAACTCACCCCCCCCCCAAGGACAATTCTATTTTCTTCTGTCTCACCAGCTTCTAAACACAGGATGGAGGATCCATCTGAGTTGGTTAAGAGACAGCTCAGGGCCCCAGTTAGAGATAGTAGCTTCTCCTGGGACTATCAGCCCACAGCCTAGAAGTTTAAAAGTTGCCTGACTGATTTTCCAGAGGCCAGAATGGCAAAGTAACTTCTGGCAGCTCTGATTTCCCTTCCCTAACCAAGAAAAACCAGAGATATATGTACTACCCAGAGTAAAATTCTGAAATAGCAGAAATAGCCTCCGACTTAGGAGAGAGGTAGAACGGTTGTAACTGAGGCAGTAAGGGGTCTGAAGAGAAGAGCAGGAGGGATCCCAACAAGCCCCACCTCACCTGACCAGCAAAAGCATGGCTGAGCTGTAGCTCAGGGACATAGAGGCAGAAATCTGAACCCGCCAGGCCACCCCTCCGCCACAGATTACACTGTAAGTCTAAGGCGAAATACTGAAAATCCTGGCCTTGGCCTTAATCTAGACACCCAGAGGCTACAGCACACAAAGCCAAAAACCATGCACCTAGCTCCCAGACTGAGAAGCTTGGGTCAAAGTTCTCTGTACTCCAGGAGCAGAAATACACTTCAAAGGACAGGAAATAGGCAATTACAATGGGCCAGAAGCAACTTGCAAAGGCAAGACCAAAGACAATAGAATATTATTATTCTGGACAAGAAGAATCACTTTCAGGAAACATCATGGACTCTGTTTCCACACCTGAGATCACAGATGGAAGTATGAACTGGTCTCAAGCCCAAAAAGCATTCCTGGAGGATCTCAATAAAGATTGTAAAAGCCAAATTAGGGAGGTAGAAGGTAAATTTAAATCTACAGTGACCAAATTAGAAAAAAAAATCTCACTGAAGAAAGCAAATTCTTAAAAAATAAAATTAGTGAACTAATTGGAGAAAATAGCTCCCTTAAAAATGACCTTCAAAAACTAACCAAAGAGAATGATTCACTAAAAATTAGATTAAATCAAATCGAAGCTCAGGACTCTATGATGCACCAAGTGTCCATCAAACAAAATATGAAGATTGAAAAACTGGAAGAAGGCGTAAAATATCTCACTGTAAAACAACTGATGTGGAGAACAGATCCAGGAGAGATAACTTAAGAATTATTGTTCTACCAGAAAGCCATGATGAAAAAAGTAGCCTGGACAACATCCTCCAAGAGATTTTCAAAGAAAACTGTCCTGAAGTCCTAGAATCAGAAGGTAAAATAGTGATTGAAAGAATTTACCGGTCTCCTCCAAATTGAAAACTCCAAGAAATATAGTAGCCAAATTCCAGAATTACAAGATTAAGGAGAATATATTGCAGGCAACCAAAAAGAAACAATTCCAATGTCATGGAATTACAGTCAGGATTTCTCAGGACCTAGCAGCTTCTGCATTAAAAGATCAGAGGGATTAGAGTATGATATTTCATAAGGCAAAAGAGCTAGGACTTCAACCAAGGATTAACTACACGGCAAATCTGAGCATAATCTTTCAGGCAAGGGGAGTGATCTTTTAATGAATTAAGGAACTTCCAGACTTTCCTGATGAAAAAGCCAGAGCTCAGTGGACATTTGACCTCCAATTACAAGACTCAAGGAAGACATAAAAATTTAAATAAGGAAAACACATCTACACATACACACATGCACACTCATGCACACATGCATATAACTTGGGATGCAATAAGAGCAAAATATTTACATCCCTATATGAGAAGCTGATAACTGTCTATATCTAAATTTATATGATTATAATGACCTTTAAATGGGTTATACATAAATAGAGGGTGTGGGTATAAACGGACTAATCTTATGATAAAAAATACCTTATTAAGGAGGACTATTAAAGGGACTGTAATGGGATAAAAGGAAAGGATGAGGAAGAAAAAGGTAAATTGTGCCATAAGAAGAGGCATAAAAACACACTATAATAGAGGGGGAGGAAAGAGGGAGAGGAACAACATTCAAGCATTATTCTCATTGGTTGTGGTTCAAAGAGGGATCAACATAATCAGTTAAGTTTAAGATTCTAATGTGAAAAGACACAAAAATTCATTAAATAGAGGGAAAGGAGGGAGGGAGAGGAGCACTGTGTGAAATTCACTCTCATTGGTTTGGGGTAAAAGGAGGAATAACATATTTTAATAAATATAAAAATCTATTGTGTGCTATAGGCAGTATTAGGGTAAGGGGGGAATAATAAAGGGGGAATTTAAAGGGAGAGAAATAGCAGTAAGGGAAGGGGGTAGGTAAAGAAGGGGGGATCACAGGGAGGGAACACTGAGGGAGGTGAAGGACAAAAGTAAAACACTTAAAGAGAGGAAGTGAGAAGGAAGAAACAAAAACATCAGCTGGGGAGGGAATAAGATGGAGGGAAAGAGACAGACAGCAATCATTACTGTGAAAGTGAATGGGATGAACTCTCCCATAAAACAGAGGAAGATAGCAGAATGGATTAAAAACCACAATCCTACAATATGCTGTCTACAAGAAACAAATTTGAAAAAAAAAAAAGGATACCCAAAAAAAAAGAAAAAAACTGGAGTAAAATATATCATGCTTCAGCTGAAATAAAAAAAAAAAAAATAAGTTGGTTAACTTTATCTCAGATAAAGCAAAAGAAAAAAATAGATCTAATTAAAAGAGATAAGGAAGGAAACAATATCTTGCTAAAATTCACCATTGAGAATTAGGCAATATCATTATGTAACATATATACACCAAGTGATGTAGCTTTCAAATTCCTAGATGAGAAGCTAAGGGAATCAGAGGAAGAAATAGATAACAAAGTTATACTAGTGGGGAACCTTAATCTTCCCCTCTCTGAATTTGATAAATCTAACCTCAAAATAAACAAGGAAGAAGTTAAGGAGGCAAATAGAATTTTAGAGAGCCTAGACATGATAGATCTGAGGAGAAAACTGAATGGGGATTAAAAGGAATATACTTTCTTGTCAACAATTCATGGCACATACTCAAAAATTGACGATGTACTAAGGCATTAAAACCTCACAAGTCAGTGCAGAAAGGCAGAAATATTAAATG
Source organism: Petaurus breviceps papuanus (assembly GCF_028583685.1). Classification (NCBI taxonomy): domain Eukaryota; kingdom Metazoa; phylum Chordata; class Mammalia; order Diprotodontia; family Petauridae; genus Petaurus; species Petaurus breviceps. The sequence continues at coordinate 4,338,001 of NW_027186315.1, read as the reverse complement.
CATACTTCACAGATAATGATGCAATATAAATCATATGCAATAAAGGGTGATGGAAAGATAGACTGAAAACTAATTGGAAATGAAACAATTTAATTCCAAAGATTAAGTGGGTCAAACAAGAAATTATCAAAACATTGAGTAACTTCATTCAAGAGAATGAAAATAAAGAGACAACATAACAAAATTTGTATGATGCAGCAAAAGCAGTTCTTAGGGTTAGATTTTCATCCCTTGAGTACAAACAAGAATAAATTAGAGAAAAGGGAGGTCAATGAATTGGGCACACAATTGAAAAAGCTATGAAAAAAAAATTGAAAATTCCCAATCAAATAATAAATAAGAAATACTGAAAACCAAAGGAGAGATGAATAAAATTGAATCTAAGAAAACTATTGAATTAATAACTAAAACTAAGCTGGTTTTATGAAAAATCAATACAATTGATAAACCCTTAGTCAATATGATAAAAAAAGAAAGAAGAAAACCAAATTATGAGTATCAAAAATGGAAAGTGTGAATCTACTTCCAACAAAGAGGAAATTAAAACAATAATTAGGAATTATTTTGCCAAATTGTATGTACAAAAATTTGATAATCTTAGAGAAATAGATAAATATTTAAAGAAATATAAGTTGCCCAGATTAACTGAAGAGGAAGTAAATTACTTAAATAAACACTGATCAGAAAAAGAAATTGAACAAGCCATAAGTGAACTTCCTAGGAAATAATCTCCAGGGTCAGATGCATTCACATGGTTTTTCTATCAGATATTTAAAGAGCAATTGATTCCAATACACTACAGACTATTTGGGAAAATTTGTGAAGAAGGAGTCCTAAAAATACTTTTTATGAGACAAATATGATAGTGATACCTAAATCAGGAAGAGATAAAACAGAGAAAGAAAATTATAGACGAATTCCCTCATGAATGAAGATGCAAAAATTTTAAATAAAATATTAGCAAAAAGACTACAGCAACTTATCACAAGAATAATAAATTTTGATCAGGCATGATTTATTCCAGGAATGCAAGGCTGGTTTAATATTAGGAAAACCATCAGTATAATTGATCATGTCAACAACAAATTTAGCATAAAACACATGATTACATCAATAGATGCAGAAAAGGCTTTTGACAAAATACATCCTTCATTCCTATTACAAACACTAGAAAGTAGAGAAATAAATGTAACCTTCCTTCAAATAATAGGTAACATCTATATAAAGCCATAATCAAGTATTATATGTAATGGGGATAAGCTAGAAGCATTTCCAATAAGATCAGGGGTGCAAAAAGGGTGTTCACTATCACCCCTCTTATTCAATCTGGTATTAGAAATGTTACCAGTAACAAATAGAGAAGAAAAAGAAATCAAAAGAATCAAATTAGGCAAAGAAGAGTCCAAGCTATCACTCTTTACAGATGATATGATGATATATATGGAATCCTAGAGAATCATGTAAAAAATAAAACTTCTTGAGACAATAAATAAATTTGGCAAAGTTGCAGGATTTAAAATAAACCCATATCAATCCTCTACATTTCTGTATATTTCTAAGGAAATTCAACAGCAAGAGATAGAAAGAGAAATCCCATTGAAAGTTACTGTAGACCTTAGAAAATTTTGGGGTATCTACCTGCCAAAACAAACCCAGGACCTATATGATCACAGCTACAAAACTCTTTACACAAATAAAGTCAGATGTGACTAATTGGAAAAACATCAATTACGTGTGGCTGGTTCAAGCTAATATAATAGGAATGACAATTTTACCTAAATTAAATTATGTATTTGGTGGCATGCCAATCAATTTACCAAAAAAAATCTACTGAATAGAAATAGAAAAAATGGTAACAAAATTCATTTGGAAGGACAAATGGTCCAGAATATTAAGGGAATTAATGAAAATCAAAATAATAGGGAAGGTGAACTAGCCATACCAATTTTTAATCTGTATTATAAAGCAGCAGTCATCAAAACTACTTGGCACTGTCTGAGGAATAGAGTAGTGGATCAATGGAATTGATTGGGCACATGACACTCAGCAGTCAATGAGTACAGTAATTGATTGTTTGATAGACCCAAAGACCCCATTTTTGGGGATAAGAACTCAGTATTTCACAAAAACTGCTGGGAAAACTGGAATATAGTAGGGCAGAAACTGGGCATAGACCATTACCTAACACCATATACCAAAATAAAGTCTAAATAGGTTCATGAATTAGGTGTAAAGTCTGATACTACAAGCAATCTCAGTAAGCAAGGAATAGTTTACCTATTAGATCTATGGAGAGGGGAAGAATTTAAGACCAAATAAAAACTTTAGAAATTCATAAAATGCAAAATGGATAATGTTGATTACATTAAATTGAAAAGTTTCTGTACAAACAAATCCAATGTAACCAAGATCAAGAGGGAGGTGGGAAATTGGGAAAGAATTTTTACAACCTATGTCTCTGATAAAAGACTCATTTCTAAAATACACAGAGAATTGAGTCAAATCTACAAGAATACAATTCATTCTCCAAATGATAAATAGTCAAAGGATAATAACAGACACTTTTCAGAGGAAGAAAGTAAAGATACGTATAAGCATATGTATCGGCAAGCACCCCAAGCATCCTCAGGGTTTGCTGCCAACACAGGTTCTTAGATCTGCTTTGTTAAAGGAAAGCAACTCAAAATGGGTTAACAAGCTTACCTTAATTAGTCAAACATATATTGTTTACCTCGTTCAGGGGAAAAAGTTCAGCACCCTGAACTTCAAATATACAGGCAGAATTATAAAGACAGAAACAGATCAAGTAGACAGCTTTCCAAACTGTCCAACCATTACATCCATACCAAATCAACATCTGGGTCTTTCAAAGCCGGTGGGCTCTGGACAACGGCTTCCCAGATCTAATCACAGAACACTTCTCAAAGTGAGCCCCAAAACAAAGCTACACATTAGGGCTTATATAGCCTTCTCCTGGCTCAGAGAATATAACAACCTTATTGACCCACTAGCCAATCAAGAAGCATCTACTGAAAAACAAGCCTCCCACACCAGGCTCCAGGTGCACGTTAGCCTAGGGGCAGGGAAGATCTTTAAAATTTACATTCCCATTACAGCATATGAAAAAATGCTTTAAATCACTATTAATTAGAGAAATGCAAATCAAATCAACTCTGACATATGATATCTCACCAGTCTCATTGCCAAATGAAAAAACAGGAAAATGAAAAATGCTGGAGAGAATGTGGACAAATTGAAACACTAATGCAAGCTGGTGGAGTTGTGAACTGATCCAATCATTCTGGAGAGCAATCTGTAATTATGCCCAAAGGTCTATCAACAAATTCATGCCCTTTCACCCAGAAGTACCACTTCTAGGGTTATATCCCAAAGAGATCATAGAAGTAGGAGGAAGACCCATATGTACAAAAATATTTATAGCAGCTCTTTTGTGGTGGCAAAGAATTGCTAATTAATGGGGGGGCATCAATTGGGGAATGGCAGAACAAGTTGTGCTATATGAATGTAATGGAATACTATTGTGTAATAAGAAATGAGGAGCAGATGGAATTCATATTTAGCTGGTGAGGCTTATACAAACTGATGCTGAGTGAGAAGAATAGAATCAGGAGAAATTTGCACACTATTACAGACACAACGTATTTTTGATGAACAACTTTGATAGACTGGACTCTTCTCAGCAATGCAGGGTTATAAGTCAATCCCAAAAGACTCACAATGGAGAGAGATATCTACATCCAGAAAAAGAACTATTAGGAATTGAGTTTGAATCCAGATTGAAGCAAACTACCTGATCTTTTTTCTTTTTCATTTTTTGCTTTTGTTTCCTTTTCCCATTGTACATTCCATCTGAGACAATATTTCTTTTTAACGTCACTAATGTCTAATATGAAAGTATTTTCAGATCCTCTTCTTGATTGTAGGCTGTCATGGGGCGAAGGGCGGGAGGGAGAGAAAATTTGAAACTCCACGAATTGTGGAACTGAATTTTGTAATCTAAAAGTAAACAAACAAATTAATAAAAAAAAGTTTGCTCTAAAAAAAGAAGAAAACATATACTTAAATAAAAACCCAAGAAAAATAAAGTTTAAAAAGTATGCTTTGATATGTATTCAGATTCCTTCAGTTCTTTCTCTAGGAATAGATAGAATTTTCATGACAAGTTCTTCATAGTTATCTTGGATCATTGTTTCCCTTAGAAAAACTAAATTTTTCACAGTTGGTCATCTTATAATATTTCTCTTACTTTGGACAATTTTCAGTGTTTTTTTTTTCATTTCACATTGAAATCGTTCATATAAATCACTGTAGGTTTTTCTGAGAGCATCTAGTTCATAATTTCTTATATCATAATAGTATTCCATCACAATCATATGACACAAATTGTTTAGGCTTTCCACATTTGATAGGCATCCCCTCAATTTTAATTTCTTTGTCAACAAAATAGTTGTGATAAGTATTTGGGAATAGTTATAAATATTTCTACAGAGTGCTTGAATTAGTTAAAACTCCAACATTGCAATCAGTGATTCAATTTTACCATCTCCCCATCAGTGTTTATCTTTCTGCTTTTCCATCCTATTAAGTAATTTAATAGATGTGAGGTACTACTTCAGCATTGTTGTAAATTTTATTTTTCTAAACTATGGTGATTAGAGCCTTTATTCATATGACCATAAATGGCTTTGATTTCTTCATCTGAAAACTGTTCATATCTTTTGATCCAGGATTGTCTCTTATTTTTATAAAATTGTCTCATTCTCTATGTATTTGAGAGATGAGACCTTTACTAGAAGAACTTGCTTCATTTTTTCACATTTATGATTGCTAACTATATTTCCCTCTATCATACTCCCCCCCATGCTAATTCTATTCTCTCTCTCCTTTCACCCTGTCCCTCTTCAAAAGTATTTTGTTTCTGATAATTGACACACCAATCTAACCTCCCTTCTATAAGCACCTTCCTTTTCTACTACCCCCTTCCCTTCCTACTTTCCTGCAGGGTGAGAATGATTTCTTTTTGTTTAATTAATTTATTTTGGTTTAAAAGATTCAGTTCCACTAGTTTTTTAGTTCCAATAATTCTCTGCCTCTTTCTTCACCCCACTGCCCAAGACAGTAACCAAATTCATATAGGGACTACAGATTCACTCACATTAACCATATTTGCACATTATTCTTATTGTAAAGAAGAATTAGAACCAATGGAATGAACCATGACAAAGAAGAAAAAAAAAAGAGAGAAAGAGAGCAAATAGTATGCTTTGATCTGTATTGAGCCTCCATAGTAACTTCTCTGCATGTGGATAACATTTTCCATCATGAGTCTTTTGGAGTTGTCTCTGAATATTGCGTTGCTGAGAAGAGCTATGTCTAACAATGTTAGTCATGCAAAATGTGGCTATAATTGTGAACAAAGTATTCCTAGTTCTGTTCACTTCACTCAACATCAGTTCATATAAAGACTTTCCAGGTTTTTCTGAAGTCATCATTTCTTATAGCCTAATAGTATTCCATTACATTCACATACCACATCTTGTTCAGCCATTCCCCAATTCATGGGTATCCCCTCCATTTACAATTTGTGGTCACCACAAAAAGTGTTTCAATAAATAATGTTTGTGCTTGTTGGTACTTTTCCCATTTTTATGATCTCTTTAGGATAGAAATGTAAATGTTGCTTGTTGAGGCAAAACATGTGCACAATTGTATAATCCTTTGGGTATAGTTCTAATTTTTTCTTTAAAATGTCTGGATCAGTTTACAACTCCACCAACAATGCCTTAGTGTTCCAATTTTCCTACATCTTCTCCAGTATTTATAATTTTCCAGTTTTGTCATGTTAGCAATCTGAAAGGTGTAATGAAATATCTCAGATATGTTTTGATTTGCATTTCTCTAATCAATGGTGAAATAGAGTATTTTGTCATATACATATAGATATCTTCAATTTCTCTCTCTGAAAACTGCCTATTCATATCCTTTGACTATTCATTTATCAGCAAGGGAATGACTTTCATTCTCATATATTTTAGGAAGTTTTCTAGATATTTTAGAAATGTAGCTTTTATCAAAGACACAGATTGTAAAAAATAAAAATCTTCCCTTGGGGTGGGTAGGTGGTGTAGGGAGTAGAGAGTGGCCCAGGAGTCAGGAGGACCCACGATCATTTCTGGCCTCAAACACTTAACACCCCCCCCCCACACACACACACAAAATTGGCTGTGTAACCTTGGGCAAATTACTTAACCCTAATCGCTTTAAAAACAAATCTTCCCTTGCTTTCTACTTCACTCCTCGTCTTCGTGGAAAAACTTTCAATTTAATTTAATCAAAATTATCCATTTGTATTTCATAATATGTGCTATCTCTTGTTTAATCATAAATTCCTCCATTCTACATAGATCTGACAGGTGAACCATTCCCTCCTCTCCCAATTTTTGTATAGTACCAGCCTTTATATTTAATAGTTTACCCATTTTGACTTTATTTTGGTATATGATGTAAGATATTGATCAATGCCCAGTTTCTACCACACTATGTCCCAGTTTTTCCATCAGTTTTTTTTTTTTTTTATCAAATAGTGAGTTCTAATGACAGAAGCTGGAGTCTTTGGGTCTATCAAAAAATAGATTGCTATAATCATTTACTACTGTGTCATATGTGCCTAACCTATCCCACAGACCTATTCCATTCTATTTCTTAGATAGTAACTTTTATTATTGCTGCTTTATAATGCAATTTAAGAACTGGTATGTTTAAGCCCATTTCCCTACATTTTTTTCCCCTTAATTCCCTTGATATTATGGATATTTTGTTCATTCAGATGAATGTTATTATTTTTCCTAGCTACAGAAAATATATATTTTTACTTTTATAGGTATGGCACAGAATAAATTAATTTACTTAAGTTTGTCCTTTATTATATTAGCTCAGTCTGCCCATGAGCAACCAATATTTTCCCCATTTTTTGGATCTGTCTTTATTTAAGGGAAAAATGCTTTGTCCTTGTGTACATATAGTTCCTGACTTGTTTTGGCAGGTAGGCTCCAAAGTACTTTATGATGTCTATAATAACTTCACATGGAATTTCTCTATCTCTTGCTCTTGGACTTTGTTAGTAATATATAGAAATGGTGATGACTAATGTTGGGTTTATTTTATATCCTGCCACTTTGGTAAGTAGTATATTATTTCAAGCTATTTTTCACTTGATTCTCTGGGATTCTCTAAATATAACTGGACTATAGTATGGCAGAAAGTGGACATAGACCATTATCTAACACCATATACCAAAATCAAGTCTAAATGGGTTCATGATCTAGGTATAAAGGTTGATACTGTAAGCAGTCTGCTAAAACAAGGAATAGTTTACCTATCGGACTTGTGGAGAGAGAAAGACTTTATGACTAAACAAGAATTAGAGAACATTATAAAAAGGAAAATGGATAATTTTGACTACATGAAATTGAAAAGTTTCTGTACAAACAAAGCCAATGTAACCAAGATTAAGAGACAGGTGGGAAATTGGGAAAGAATCTTTACAACCTATGTCTCTGACAAAGGAATCTTTTCTAAAATATACAGATAATTGAGTCAAATTTATAAGAATACAAGTCATTCCCCAATTGATAAAAGGTCAAAGGATATGAACAGGCAGTTTTCAGAGAAAGAAATTAAAGCTATCTATAAGCACATGAAGAAATGCTCTAATTCACTATTGATTAGAGAAATGCAAATCAAAACACCTCGGAGGTACGAGATCTCACTAGTCAGATTGGCTAAGATGACAAAACAGGAAAATGACAAATGCTGGAGAGGATGTGGGCAAATTGGAACACGAATGCATTGCTGGTGAAGTTGTGAACTGATACAGCCTTTCTGGAGAGCAATCTGGAATTATGCCCAAAGGGCTATAAATACTTTCATACCCTTTGATCCAGCAATACCACTCCTAGGGTTATATCCCAAAGAGATCATAGAAATGGGAGAAAGACCCATATGTACAAAAATGTTTATAGCAGCTCTTTTTGTGGTAGCAAAGAATTGGAATTTAAGGGGGTGCCCATCAATCGAGGAATGGCTTTACAAGTTGTGGTTTATGCATATTATGGAATACTATTGTGCTATTAGAAATGAGGAGCAGATGGTCTTCATATTTACCTGGAGAGGCTTAAAAGAACTGATGCTGAGTGAGAAGAGTAGAGCCAGGAGAAATTTGTACACAATTACAGACACAACGTATGTGTGATGACCAACTTTGATAGACTGGACTCTTCTCAGAAATGCAGTGAGATAAGTCAATCCCAAAAGACTCATGATAGAGAGCAATATGTGCATCCAGAGAAAGAACTAGAAGGAACTAAGTTTATATCCAGGTGGAAGCAAAATACCTGATCTTTTTCCTTCTCTTATTTGGTTTTATGTGCTCTTTACCATTTTTCATTCCAGCTGGTACAATCCGTCCTTATGACCTGACTAATGTATAATGTGAAAGTACTTACAGATCCTATACTTGAATATATCCTGCCATGGGGGTGGGAGAGGAGGAAGGGGGACAAAAATGTGAAACTCAAGGAATTTTGGAATTGAATCCTGCAAACTAAAAGGAAACAAAGAAATTAATAAAAAAAGAAAAAAAATATAAATATACCATCATATCATATGCAAAGAGTTATAGTTTTTTTTCTTCTTTGCCAATTCTAATTTATTCAATTTCCTTTTTTTCTTTTCTTATTGCCAAAACTAACATTTCTAGTACAAAACTGAATAATATTCCTTATACTGTTCCTGTTTTATTGGAAATGCTTCTAGCTTATCCTCATTATATATAATACTTGCTGATGATTTTAGATAGATCCTCTTTTTTTTAATTTTAAGGTATACTCCATTTAATTCTATGCTTTCTAGTGATTTTAGTGGGATTGGGTGTGCCCAAAGGGTTTTTTTTCTGTATCTATAGATTGATTCATATGATTTTTGTTAGCTTTGTTAGTGATATTATCAATTATCTATATTGTTTTTCTAATATTGAACCAGTCCTACATTCCTGGTACAAATCCTAGTTGGTCAAAGCGCATTATTACTATGTTAAATTGCTGTAATATATTTGTTAATATAGTTTTTTTTTTGCATCTAGATGGTGAAGAAGAAACAGAACTTCCTTGAAACACCAGCTCCCACCTCCCCCAATTCATGTAAAATATTACTCTATACAAATGTTGGAGCTACAGAACACACAAAATGGCACAGAGAAGCTAACCTCCTGCTGAGAAGAACCTGGCAAGCCAGGAGCAAGGGGCCAGCACAGCACTCTGGGAGCCAACACCAGCCCAGCCCAATCTGGAGTTCTTAGCCCCTGGGCAGCCTGACTAGCCACATGCTGGAGGGACTTCAGATAACTAGCAGCTGTGAGAGTTTCTGGAATTATCACCCTATAGATGCCAAGGACCAAGTGAGAAGTCAATGCATTGTGGACTTTGGGACATGGGCATTTGGAGTGCAATCTGGCCTTTGGCCCTGAGGTGAGAAGCACCTGAGGTACCGTGGCCATACAGCTTCAGCTCCTGGTCTGTAGATTGTGGGGAGTCTAAGTGACCAGTCTGAGGGCTAATCACTCTTGCTCTAACCTGCATGGATCTGGATTGCTGTCTAGGGTGGTTGTCCTGGTGTGCATGACCAGCTTACCAGAGTGTGTGGAGGTTTCAGAGAGGGCACCCAACTAATACCTTAGGCAGCTGAGAAAACTCCAGCAATAGGGACAAAGCTACCCTGTCTGGAAGCAGAGTTCCACTGGGGCAAAAAGTTCCAAAATCAAGTAATTGAGTGGCAATATGAGCGGGTAAAGGAAGCAAAGCAAACAGAGCAACCCAATTTTACACTTCTATTTTGGGCACACAAAGGATCAAAGCATGGAACAGGAGGAAGACAGTGAAGTCAGAACTCCTGCATCAAAAGCTTCCAAGAAAAATATGAGCTGCTTACAGGCAATAGAGGAGCTTAAAAAGATTTAAACTTCAAATAAGAGAAGTAGAGGAAAAATTGGGAGGAGAAAAAATATATAAAGAGGAAAAAAATTCATCTATATTCCTTAGGGAAATTGGTTTATTATTTTCTTTTTCTGTTTTGACTCTCAGTTTAGGGCTCAGTATTATATATCTATAATGAAAAGAATTTAGTAGGACTCCCTCTTTGCCTACTTTCCTAAATTGTCTATATAGTATTGGAATTAATTGTTATTTCAATGTTTGATAGAACTTGTTTTTAAATCCATCTGACCTTGGAGATTATATTCTAGGGAGTTCAATGATGGCCTGTTCAATTTTTTTTTTCTAAGATGGCATTGTATAAGTATTTTACTCTCTCTCCTCTTATACTGAGCAATATATATATATATATATATATATATATATATATATATATATATATATATATATTTTGTAATCATCCATTCATTTCAGAAAGATTGCCAAATATATTGGCACAGGTGGGCCAAATAGTTCCTAATTATTGTTCTAATTTCCTCTTCATGATTGGGGAATTCACCATTTTCATTTTTGATACTATTATTTCGCTTCCTTCTTACCTTTTAAAATGAAACCGACAAAATCTTTATCAATTTTATCAGTTTTTTTCTTCTTAAAACCAGCTCTTAGTTTTATTTATTAGTTCAACTGTTTTCTTAGTTTCATTTTCTTTAATCGCTCTTTTGGTTTTTAGTATTTATATTTAAGTATTTAATTCAATATTTTTAGTTCGTTCTTTTTTTAGCTTTTGTAGGTGCATGCTCAATTCATTAATCTCCTCTTTCTGCACTTTATTCATGTAAGAATATAGTGATATAAAACGTCCTAAAGAACTGTTTTCACTACATCCTATAAGTATCATCACATTGTTTTATTACTGTCATTTTCTTGGATGAGTTTACTGATTGTGTGTATGATTTGTTGTTGACCCACTCATTTCTTTAGTATTAGATTATTTATTTTCCAATTAGTTTTAGTCTATTTTTCCATGGCCCTTCATTATATAAAATTTAAATTATATCTTGATTTGGAAATGATTCATTTAATATCTCTACGTTTCTGCACTGGAGAGTGAGTTTTTTTTTTTTTCTGTTCTAGTACATGGTCACCTTTTGTACCATGTGCCACTGAGAAATAGTATATTCCTTTCTATCCTCATTTAGTGTTCTTTCATGGAGCCGATTGTAAGGGTTATGGTATTTAAAGATCTTTCATGCCCCATTGGACTTGGTGACATAGCAGGAAGGGGCAGAGCAAGAGAAAGCGGAAGCCAAGCTAGAGTTCCTGCTGTGGCTAGCAATGGCGCGACAGTGGCAGCAACAGTAGAAGCAGTGGCATCGGAAGTGCAAACCCCTTTTTGAGCCAGCCACAATTTCTGCTAAGGACTCCTGATGAGCACTGTCAGGGGCCAGAGCTGATGGGAGCATGCTTCCTGGACTCTGGCTGGTTGCTGTGAGTGGGAAAAGGAGGACTTTTGCCTGAGTTAGCCTGTTCTGTTTTAAAGGCTTGAGAATGTGGGTGCTTTCTACTTTATCTACCTGTGCCATTTTTATAACTACTCTGATGGCTTTGACTTTCTGGTTTTGGGACTCAGTCTTTTGGTATTTTAATAAATGTTCCAGCTCCATCCCGCATATAGCAAGCCTGATATATTTTTTGTTTGATAACTACATCAGCATATCTGTAATTAATGTAGGCATTGTGAATATTGCATTGCTGATACAGAAGTGTCCACCAGAAATTATACACCAAAGCCTCCTAAACCTGCCAGAAAGAGACCCTACCAGGGTTGCTGGAAACCACGTAATAGGCCAAAATAGTAAGGGAACTGTCCACCTGTGTTGCCAGAAATGTGTCCCACATAAAAGTCAGTTCTTTTTAGAAATATACCCCAAAGGCAAGTCTGTTCTTGTTTTTGCTAGGTAATCAAGGCTTCACTAGAAATGGCATTAAACCCCCTTGTAACCATATTTCGTTGTTAGTAACATTTAGATCTATAAAATGTACCTTGAAGAAGGCTTGTTGCTGTCTTCCCTACTGGGGAGACAGTCACCAGATGGCTTATAAACATTCCTATCAAATTATAATTGGCTTGGCTGTCATGTCCATTTCATGTCCATTTCAAAACCAGGAATCTCCTACCCAGCAAAACTGAGTATCATGTTTCAGGGGAAAATATGGTAATTTAGTGGAATAGAGGACTTTCAAGCATTTTTGATGAAGAAAACAGAGTTGATTAGGAAATTTGATATTCATATACACGAAGCAAGAGAAGCATGAGAAGGTAAGCAAAGAAAAGAAATAGTGAGAAACTTATCAAATTTGAACTACTTACATTCCTACATGGAAAAAATGATATTTTTAAATTAAGAAACTCTTCTCAGTATGAGATTAGTTGAAGGGAATATAAATGTATACACACACATATACATATACTTACACACACACACACACACACACACACACATATATATATATATATATTATATATCCATATAGGAGGGTATATTGGTTTATGAATACACATTTAAATTTGTGTATGTATATGTACAGGTATACATAGACAGAGGGCAAAAGACCAATTGGATAGGAAGGGGTGATACTGAAAAGGTGAAATTAAGAGGTAAGAGAGGAATATAATGAGAGGAGATGGGGAGAGACAGAATAGGTTAAATTATCTCATATACAAGAGGCATGGGAACACTATTGCAATGGAGGGGAAGACCAGGAAAGGAAAAGGGAATGAGTCATACTTATTCTCTCTAAATTGGGCTTAGGCGAAGAATGACATACACAATAAATATGTTATTTCACCCTACAGCAGAGTAGGGGGGAAGGGGAAGAGAGGGGGGATGATGGAAGGGAGGGTAAGCTGGGGGGGAGGGAAGTTGTAAGTACCCACTTTTGAAAAGGAATAAGGTCAAAGTACAGAATAGAACTAGTTGGAGTCGTGATAGGATGGAGGAAAATATAGTCAGTCTTTCACTATGAAAATGTTCTATAGCTACATAGCTACACATATACAACCTATATTGAACTGCTTATCTTCCCAGTAAGGGTGGGTGATGAGGGAGGTAGGGAAGCAATCTGGAATTCAAATGTTTAAACTCAAATGTTTTAAATGTATTATTATTATTTTACATGTAACAGGGAAATAAGATACACAGGCACTGGGCATAGAGATCCACTGTACCCTACTGGAAAGTTGGGGCGGGGGAATGGGGGGAAACATGGGAGAGAGCAGATTGGGGGATGGGATATCCAATGGGATTGCTCTTTTGGGGGGGGTGGATACGTGAAAATGGGCAGAAAATTTGTAACTCAAAATCTTTGTGGAAATGAATGATGTAAACTAAAAAGTAATAAAAATATATGTTGCTAAGTATTATTATATTTTATTAGTATTTTCATACATTTTTAATTTTTAAGATTTCTCCATCATTTTCTTATATCTAGACAACGAAAAGAACAATAAATGTTGCCCTGATTTTTCAGGTTTGCTCATTTGTTTTCTGAGTTGTGAATATTCACACTGACAATGTAGTCTGACTGTAAGACAATGATGTCTTACTGACATCCAGTCAGTAAGCAAGTATTTATTAAACTCTTAGTATGTGTCAGAAAGTTTAGTTAGCTCTGGGTATAAAAAAGGGCAAAAATTGTCCCTGACTTTGAGGATCCCTAAATCTAATTTAGTAGAAAATAAGCAAACAATTATGTACAAAGCATATACAGGATAATTCAGAGGAAAGAACAACAACAAATGGAAGTCAGATGAAATGAGTATTTTTTAAAAATGATTCCTGTAGAAAATGAATTGAGACTTAAAAGTGACTTCCAGAAGGCAGAAATGAGTTCTGAGAGTATTCCAGATATAGGACAAAGGCAGAAAAAATACCTAGAGCTAAAGGATTGTTCATATTTTTTTAGCAGAAGAACCAGGCCAGTGACACTGGATAGGAGGATTGAGGTTGGATGTAAGGTTTAAGAGGACTGGAAAATTTTGTGTGGGGTCTGATTATGAAAAGTTTTGAATACCAAGTAAAGTATATTGTATTTGATCCTTGAAGTGATAGGGAATTACTATAGTTTACTGAGTATGGGAAAATATGGTAAGCCTTGCGCTTTAGGAAAATCACTTTTGTGAGGAAATTTGGTTCTGCATGAGGATAGTGACTATTACAGGAGGGAAGGGGGCATTTTGAGAGGTTATATAAAGGTAAAATTGTCAGGCCTTGGCAATGGTTTTGATAGGGAAAGATTAGAGTTAATGTGAAACTGAGTATGATATCTAGATTGGAGACCAGGATGATTAGGAGAATAGTGGTTTATTTGACAATAATAAGGAATTTTGGAAAGATGAAGGGTTTAGGTAAAAAGAAAATGATTTCAGGTTTGTACATTCCTAGGCTAAAGCCCATCTCCTTCCCTGCATAGACTCAGAGTAGAGTGCAAATGGAATACCTCCACAGATCAGACGCAATATACTTTCCACTGTTAAATTGATATTCAATTTAAGTCAACAAGTTTTTAAGTGGTTATTATGTCTCAGAATGGAATTAAAGACTATAGCTAAAAAGGATAGCCCTTGACCTAAAGGAGCTCATGTAGTATTGGGAGAAGTTAACATATAAAAGGAAGTTGAGAATCGGTTTGTGAACATAGTGGAGAAAGAAGCCCAAAGAATCATGAGTTAGAGTTAGAGAGAAATAAAAGGGTAACATGACTGGCCTAAGGAGTTTCCTTAAATTGGAGGTTCTTAGAGGAAATATCAAATGAAAGTGAGGGTCCGTAAAGTACCTTCCATGATGAAAGTGTTGCTGTAACATGGTGGCAATGACTTCATGCAAGGTTATAAAAATGCTGGAGTTAAAAAGGATGCTTACAGGTGAAGTGCAAGCTGGTGCTGGTGTTAAAAAGCAGGTTCCAAGGTGGAAAGGCTGCTGAGTAATGTGGAGAAGGAAATCCCAAGAGTCAGAAAGGGGACCAGATAGTTATGAATCTCTTCAACAGGTTGCATCCAAGTTCAAACTCAGTAAATAATTAGCCAAAGTATGCCAGGAGTAGGACTTCATTGTGAATAGAATCCATGAGAGTTTACTGGAGTTATTACATGCTGTAAATAGAGATGAATTTCATTAAACCTTGCATTTGGAAGGAAGCACATATCCCAGCATTCCCTATGTTGGCAACAAGGATTCACCCAATGTTTCTTATATCTCTGCTACTCACTTACAAAAATTTGAACAACATATTAAAATGGCATGTGTTGAAGAATGATATGAAACCTGCAACTTGAATATATAATATAGTTTTAACTAGCAAATTCCTTGAAAACATTGGTTAAAATCAGTCTCAAGGCAATGAGAACAGTTATTTAAATTTTGGATATAAGATGCCTAAATATTTCAAATAAGGATTTACAAGCAGAAAATGAAGTTTAAGGAAGGTGCAGCTTTATAATTCTTCTATAGTTAACTAAATGTCACTGCTGCCAATTTTTACAGCTTTTTCTTTGAAAGCATCATTTGCAAGTTGTGCAAATTGGGCTAGACATTATTTACATAACACACTTTCTGAATTTGAGTCACTGCATTTAGATATGTGAAAAAAAAATGCCAGAATGATTTTCTAACCCCTAATTCTCTACCAAATTTATTCATCACCTACAGTTTTTGTTACAGAGTGCAGTCTTCTTAGAATCATGGGAACCCTTCAAGAAGTAGACTGAGTTTCTTTTGCTCATCTGTCTGGAAGTGCACAGGCAGGGGCAATATGGATCAAATTATTTCACATCCTGCCTATGCCCAAAGGAGTCTTCAGTGTTGGAAGCAATTAAAAATAAGTGTTCTATTCTTTAGTACTGTCATCCCACACATTGACAAGCCTTTGAAAGAAAAGAATAAAACTCCTCACACATAATTAACCAGTAAAAACCGATAAAAGAATAAATATAAAGTGTTCTTCTCAAAGATATGATGATCAATCTACAGTTCATTCCAAAACCACTGATTTTAAAAATCAGTGTTAGGCAAATTATACCATCTTCCCACACAGTCCTTATGGACTACAAAAGATGGTCTCAGCCCCCATATACATTTTTCCATTTTTTCCATTTTAATTTTGATGTTGCTAGCTCATCTTGATTAATTGAGTGACTAGAAAAATATCAAGAGGGGAAAGGATTTACAGATCTTAATGTAATTGTACTGGACATAAAAGTGTAACATTTAGATAGCATTATGTATGCAGTGAACTTTTAAAACAAAGTTTGTAAATGCCTTCTTGACCAAATCCTAAACATTTAGGTCAAATGCAAAATATATATATATATATATATATATGTATATATATATATATATATATATATATATGAAACAGGTAGTGCCATTGGAATAACATAATTAAGCAGGATTATTTAGCACCTGTTAATTATGGAGAGATTGAAGGATAAAACCAAATAGACCTATGATTATGGAAAAGTCCTGGAAACTTGAAAAGTACAAGAGGAAGCATACATTTTCCTTTATCAGGAAGATCCTTAACAATTACCCAACAACTATTCCCAGCAAAGAAAAATTAAGTGGCGGCTAGATGGCTTAGGGAATAGAGAGCAAAGGCCTTGGAGTCAGGAGGAACTGAGTTCAGGTCTGACCTCAGACACTTAACACTTACTAGCCATGTTACATTGGGCAAGTCACTTAGCCCCAATTGCCTTCCAAATCACCCCCCTCCAAAAAAAAGAAAAATGAAGTATTCCTATTAATATTGGGTATTTCACCAGGGTTTAACTATATTTTCTTTAATTTCACCCTGAAAAAGTACTAGTGTTCCATAATCTCATAATAGCTGTTCTTAGAACTTGATTGGTTTTGCCTCCTTGCTTCCTAAGAAGAAAATAAAGTCATCCCCATAAGACATCCTTAGTCAGAGGGAATTCATGATCCCAATGACATGGTGGATTTCTAAAGGCCACCCAGGGCACCATGCTATATCCTGCTGCATAGACATGTATGTTCCATGTGGTGATACTATGAGGTGTTAGTCCAAAGAAACTAAAATCCATTGTATACTTTTGCACATCCTTTCTGTTTTAGGTCAAACTAAACTTCATTTTCCTAACTACTAAAATCCTTAAGATTGTATTATGCTGTTCCAATTTTGAAATTAAATAAAAGGCGTTCTGGTATAAAGTCTACTTGCTGTGTGGAACTTAACTTTGGAGATATCCAAAGAATACCAAGGTCACCCAGGGCACCATGCTATATATTTCCACTTTGACAAGTGATCATGGTTTGATGGATACTTTTTAAATGATAGGATACATTTATTTTAGAGTCTGGTAGGCCAGTTTCCTTTTCTTTTTATGCATTGAAAAATCAGGTTACTTGGGCAGAGGCAAGATGATGGAGTAGAAGAACAAACTTGGTGTGAGCTCCCCTCCAATCACTTCTAATACATATGACAAAATGACTCTGAACAAACTTTAGAGCTACAGAACCCACAAAGAGAGAATGAGAAACAAAGATCCCCACTTAAAGAAGCCTGGCAGGCTGACAGGAAGGATCAATCACACCAGGTTGGGAACTGAGTATAATCCCATTTGAGCCATGTGGTTCCTGGCCCCGGGGTGGCCCCCAACCAGTGGCAGACTTCAGGAGATAGAATCACCAGCAGCTGTGATGGTTTCCAGAAATATCAACCAATAATTGACAAAAAAAGGTCAGTGTGGAACTTTGTGGGGACAGCAGGAGCAAGAGCATGGTCTGCCACCTGCCCCTGGACTCAAAGGAGTGGAGGTATGGTGATTGTGCAGCCAGTGTTGCCTGGCTGACTTAGGATCTCCTTGCTTGCAGATTGCAGGGAGACCAAGTTACTATTCAGAAGGTAATCGCTCTTGCTTTAACCTGTTTGGATATGGATCATGGTCTTGGATGGTGGTCCTGGGGTATGTGACCAGTGAGCTAGCATTTGTGATGTCTGTAGAGAGGGCATCCAACCAATAGCTCCAGCAGCTGTGAAAACCCCAGGAATTTGGGACAAATTTTTCTGCATTCTGGAAGCAGCGTTATACTTTGGTAAAGTACTCAAAAGTCAAGTAATTACTGGCAAGATGAGCAAGCCCAGGAAACATAATCAAACCATAGATTCCTTTTTTTTGGGACAAAAATGATCAAGGTATATAGAGGGTGGAAGAACAAAAGCATCAAAAAGCATCCAAGAAAAATATTAATTGGTTATAGATGATGGAGGAGATTAAGAAGGATTTTGAAAATCAAGTAAGAGAAGTAGAGGAAAATTGGGAAGAGAAATCAGAATGATGCAAGAAAATCATGATAAGAGAGTCAACAGCCTGCTTAAGTATACCAACAATATAACTGAAGAAAATAACACCTCAATAAATAGACTAACTCAAAAGGTAAAAGAGTCTCAAATAGCCAGTGAGGAGAATTATGCTTTAAAAAACCAAATTTGCCAGATGGAAAAGGAATTTCAAAAACTCACTGAAGAGAACAACTCCTTCAAAATAAAATTGGAGTAATTGGAAGCTAATAAATTTATCAGAAATCAAGCTACTTTAAAACATATCCAAACAAATGAGAAAATAGAAGGCAATGTGAAATACCTCATTGGAAAAACCACTGACCTGGAAAATAGATCCATGAGAGATGATTTAAAAATTATTGGACTACATGAAAGTTGTGGAAATAGAATCAAGACAACACAACATCTAGCAGCTTCTACATTAAGGAATCAAAGTGCTTGGAATATGATATTCTGGAGGTCAAAGGAGATAGGACTAAAACCAAGAATCACCTACCCAGCAAAATTGAGGATAATGCTGCAAGGGGGATTATGGTCATTCAATGAAATAGAGCACTTTCAAGAATTCTTAATGAAAAAAAAAACAAAGTTGAACAGAGAATTTGGCTTTCAAGTACAAGAAGCACAAGAAGCAGGAGAAGGTAAACAGGAAAAAAAAATCATTAGGAACTTATTTAATTTGAACTATTTATATTCCTACATGGAAAAATGATAATTGTAACTAATGAGACTGTTCTCACTATGATAGTTGAAAGGGAATATATGTGTGTGTGTGTGCGTGTGTGTGTGTGTGTACATTCATATATATGTATGTATAGGAGGGTATATGGGTATATAAATATATATGTAAGTGTTTGAGGCTGGATTATTTTCATGATTTCATGTTCTGTACTCTATCAGTTTCCCCATCTTGCTATCTATATAGATGGTCTCTATGATCACTCCCAACTTCATATGGTTCTTTTCTCAAATTTATTTTGTCAAGAAAAGTATTCATTATTTTATTAGGTTATTTTCATAAGGATTTCTTTCTTTTTTTAGTGGAAAGTACTCATGTAAGTCTATAGTTGATGAATTCATCTTAGCTAATACGTTCTGATAGTTCTGCTGTTAGTATTTTTTTCCATTTTTTTGGTGGTGTCATATAGTACTTGCCAAAATTGTTGCATTCTGAATCTCTATTTTGAAAATATTTTTTAAACATGTGGTAAACTTTTGGAATGCTGTAAAAATCTTCAGTATCTTTCATTTTTTAAATTGTAATCTATTTTTTTCTACAATCTTTTAAAGTAACCTTCCTTGTACCCATTCAATGTTGAATTCACTGAATGTCAATATACATGTTGATTTGACTTGGCATATTTCATCAAGTTTTTCATGGAAATTCTATGTTTCTTCATTCTCTGTGACAGATGTTGGCACATAGACAATTATTTTCAGGAAGGACATTTTCCTTATAATACCCATGAGCACCACACTACTAACAATCAAATATCTGAAGAAATGATTTCTGTTTGTTTATGTGTTATTGCCTTTGTTATTCTGGAGTGGAACCAATTCTGTCAACTTTTTATTTGCCTCTCTCCAGAGAAACTTGTAAGCCATCTTTCCCTCAGCTGAAACATCCATACTTCTGATTTCTTTAACAGCAAACTTGTCAAAGTGGACATGTCTCAGTACCTCTGATAATATGTTGATTGCTCATTGGAAAAGGATCTCACAATTAGAGTACCAAGAGTCAAGGTAATGTTTATAGATAAGGCTTTATACATTGCCATTCTTGGAATATTCTCACCTCTTTTCCACCAATCTATCACTGTCCACAAAGAAACAAAGCAGTGTAGTGCAGGACTCAAGGCATTAAAGGTACTTTTTCTTCTGAAAAAAAAAATCAGGTTACATGTATGAACATGAATGACTATTCAATATGAATGAATATGAAATGACATTTTTATTCATTAATGCATATCTGGGAACATTTTATTGTTTACAAAATCCTTACATATGTCATCTCAGTTGCTACTGCTAACTTCATTATGAAGTAAAGATTAAAAATGCAGCATTGTGGCTACATATGTACCACATGACATCAAGTCTAAAGGACTGATAAGCAGAACAAATTCCTTTTCATTATCTGTACTTATTGATTTTCACTGGGTTCAGTACTCTGGGGCACCTGACTCCTCAATAGGAGAATTAGACTCCCCAGTATTTTGTTCCCACCCCATCTCACATTCACAAGGAACAGATGCACTTCTGATTCTAGTCTAGGCTCCTCATTGACCTCCACTCAAAAGAGAAAATAACATGTAAAAAGTACATAATATAAATCAGGCAATTTGCTCCCATAGAGAAAGTGAATTATAAGCAAATGAAAAATAGAATCACAGACTAATTTAAAGAGCATACAGCTTGTAACTATAAAGCAGACATTATTGAACATCCTCAAATTTCCACAAAGCTTTTAGGGGACAGACAACAAATATTTGTACATTCTGTTAAGGGAGTTTGGGAGAGGGAAATGCACATGAATGACAGGAATCTGTAAGAAAGATGCCTCTAAATTAGTGCTTAAAAAGAATTAAACCTATTTTATGGGTGTGGAAACTGTGCTTATATATGAAGTGAGTTGCCTGAGGTCATATAGATTTTAAGTTACATTCAAGTCTTTGGCCCAGATTGTCCACTAAATGTCCTCTTGAAATAAAATTACAACTGTCATAATTTTGATATATTTGTACATGTAAAAAAATGTAACACTAGTCTCCAGAGAATTTGAAAGGAGTTTCACCTACCTGGTAATAGCATATTGCTTATTAGGTATGAAAAACCTATGATTAGTTGTGCATGGAGAAAGTTACAAAGGAGACAGAGGGTAAAGAATTACTTCAGAGAAAGTTTTCAGAATATCTTTGACCCAGCAATACCACTTCTGGATCTAATTCCAAAGGTTATTAGGGAAAAACACAAAATAATCTATATGTTCTAAAATATTTATAGCAGCTCTCCTTCCAGTGGCAAAGAACTGGAAATTCCAGGAATTCCTGTCAATTGGGGAATAGCTGAGGAAGTTGTGTTTATGATTCTGGTACAACACTACCCTGCTAGAAAAAAATTATAAGCTCATTGGTTTTAGGGAAAAAAAAAAACATGGATAGATTTGCATGAAAGAATGAAAAGCAAAATGAGCAGAACCAAGATATCATTATATTTGGTAACAGCAATGTTGCTTTAATGACAACTTTTAGAGACTAAGTCATGTTGACTATTTTAAATACTCAAATTAACTAAAAAGGACCTATGAAGGAAGACATTATGTACATCCAAAGAACTAATAAGTTAACTAATAAACATGGAAAGATGGATATAGATATAGATACACACACACACACACACACACACATATATATATATATATATATGCATAGATGTGGATACAGATATAGGTATATCAACATATGTGTGTCTAATGGTAGCCATCTCTATGGTGGGGGAAGAGAAGAAAAAATAAGAAAAACAAAGTTACTGGATAACTTTATGAACTTAAAAGGAATAGCAATTTGTACATAATAGATCTGCTGTTTAATATGTAATCTTTTTTAAACATCCTACTATGTTATGGAAATGATTGTTTTATTTCATAAATTAAAAATAAAATTGAAAAAATTAAATAAAGTTAAAAAGTACAATATTATTTCAAAAGCTTTTTGTTTGTTTTGCTTTTAACTGTATTTCATCAACAAATGAAATGAAAGAATAGGCTATCATCTTGAGGAAAAAAGTTCTGGGCATTTCTTGAAGTCAAAGTTTGAATTTATTACATCTTGTTGAACTTCATAAATTGAGGTTAGAAATGAAACCATATATTTTTCCAAGTGAATGACAAAAAGAGTTGGAAGAAAGGATGAGCAAGCATATGTGGTTGCACTGGAGAGTAAACTTTGTAGTGTGAGGGTAATGACTGCTGTGCAACAGATTATCTGATCATGAGGCATAGGGACAAGGGTCTGTTAAGTGCTTCAGAAAAGGAGAATCTCTTGGAAGCCAGTAACCTGTGGAAAATATAATTATCCCATGGAAGTTATTGCCTTTATTTGAGTTCCTTCATAGGTATTTATCAATTACTGGTATAGGATGAAAAAAATTACATCATATATCCTGTAATGAATGATATTGATCCAGATTCTAAGGCTATATTAATATACCAAATAATAAATGCTATAAGTTTTGCCCAGATCACAAAAATATAATATTCACCTGAAGTAAATCAAAATAAATTCTTCAGGTAACATAAAATATCATCCTTCTTGTAGTAAGATGATCAAGATATGACTGCTACAAATTTAGTTAATAGAATATTTGATATGGAAATATTTCTTTTTTTGAATTATATTAGAAGATAATTTACTATTTCATAACCTTATGCTCACCAAGACAGGTACAACACTGTCATGTGTACTGTGTGTGTGTGGAGAGAGAGAGAGAGAGAGAGAGAGAGAGAGAGAGAGAGAGAGAGAGGAGAGAGAGAGAGTCCTGTGTCTGAACAGTTTCATAGAAAATAAGCCAAAACCCCGCTAGTAATAAAGCATAGAAAAAATGATAGCTAATAAGTCATCTGCTATTTTTTTTTTATTTCCAAAAAACACATGGGGCAACATATAGTAATAAAAGCAGGAAGCTTGAAAGAAATGTGTCGAAAAAAAGAAGGAAACAAAGTTCTTTAACTGATTGATATGCTCTGTCTTTTTGCTGTGAATCACCTCTTAAAATTCTATTCATTCTTTAAAGCCAAGATCAAATAGCACCACCTCTGTTAAGCCTTCATCAGTTCCCTAATTATACATACTCTCTCACTTCTGAGGAAATTCATGACGTTTGTTTGATACCCCTCAAATGGGAAAATGGAGAGAGTGATGAGACTAGAGTAAGAAAAACCTAAATTCTAATCTAGCCTTAAACATTTGCTGCCTGTGTGACCCTGGAAAAAAATGTTTAATATCTGTTTGCCTCAGTTTCTTTATCTATCAAATGTTGAAAATAATATAGCCTGATTTCCAGAGTTGTTGTGAAGTTCAAGTGAAGTAATAATTTTAAATTAGTTAGCATAGTAGCTGGCTCATAGTAATTGCTTTGTAAATGTTAGACATTATTCACTTAGCATATTCTATTTGGGATTATGAACATTTCTACATATATTATACCTCCTACTATAGTATGAACCTCAAGAGTTAGAGATTATATCAAATTCATATTTTTATCTTCCTTGATTCCACATGAAGGGTCCTGTGTGTAAGTCATTCAATTTATGTTTGCTTGTGAATGAATAGATTCAAACAATAAGATAATATCTATATTTGTTTCAATTAATTATATGTGAAATGAAATGATAAAGTAGCCACTGAAATATAATACAGTGGAAAGGAATTTTTAAAAAATAGACTGGAGCTGGGGATGGAGTCAAGATGACAGAGAAGAAGCAGGACCTCGCCGCTTCTCCGGCTTGCACGTTCCCCAATCCATGTAAAAAGGGAATTCTAAACAAACTTTGGAGCTGCAGAACCCAAAAGATAACACAGAGAAGCTAACTTCCCACTGAAGAGAGCCCAGCAGGCTGCCAGCACGGTGATCTGGGATCCTAGCCCAGCCCAAAGCCAAGGTTTAGCCCCAGGGTGCGCCTGACCAACCACCAGCCATATGGACTCCAGATCAGCAGCTGTGGCCATGTCCAGATTTATCAACACATAGATGCAAAGGACAAAGTGAGAGGTCAGTGCAGTCTGGACTTTGAGACCCAGTAAGTGGTACTGGGGGGCTTTTGCCCCTGTAGAGAGAAGCTGCTGAGATGCTGGGACAGACAGCCAGCATCACATGTCATCTTCAGCTCCTGGCCTGCAGAGTGTAGGGGGACCAAGTGACCAGTATGAGGGGTAATCACTCTTGGTTTAATCTTCTTGTATGTGGAATGCAGTATAGGGTGGAGGTCCTGGAATGTGTGTGTAGCTTGCCAGAGTGTGTGGAGACCTCAGAGAGGGCACCCATGTAATACTTCTGGCAGCTGAGAAAACCCCAGAATTTGAAACAAAAGCTCCCCTGTCTTGTGGCATAGTCCTACTATGGCAAAAAACCAAGGGGTTAAGTGACTGAGGGATGACATAACCAGTCAAAGGAAATAAAGAAGACAGAATATTCCTAAGTTAGACTCCTATTTTGGCGACAAAAAGGACAAAGCATAGAACAGGAGGAAGACAGTGAAGTCAGAACTCCTGCACAAAAAGCTTCAAAGGAAAATATGAGCTAGTTGCAGGACATAGAGGACCTTAAGAAAAAGATAAGAGAAGTGGAGATAAAATTGGGAAGAAAAATGAATACAATGCAAAAAAATTACAAAATGAGAGTCAACAACTTGAGGAAAATCACAACTTAAAAAATAGACTAACTCAAATGGTAAAAGAGGCTCAAAAAGGAAATGAGGAGACGAATGCTTTAAAAAGCCAAATTTTCCAGATGGAAAAAGAGTCTCAAAAGTTCAAAGAGAATCATTGCTTCACAATTACATTGGAGCAAATGGAAGCTAATGACTTTATGAAAAATCAAGATGCTGTTAAACAGATCCAAACAAATGAAAGAATAGAAGGCCATGTGAAATATCTTATGGGAGAAACCACTGACCTGGAAAATGGATGCAGGAGAGATATTTTAAAAATTATTGGACTACCTGAAAGCCATGATCAAAGTAAGAACCTAGAAATCATGCACCAGGAAGTTCTCAAAGAAAACTGCCCTGGGTGTTTTAGAACCAGAGGGCAAAATAGAGGTTGAAAGAATCCACCAATCACCTCCTGAACAAAAGATCCCAAAAAGAAAACTCCTAGGAATATTGTAGCCAGGTTATGGAATTCCAAGATTAAGGAGAGAATATTACAAGCAGCCAGGAAGAAACTATTTGAATATTGTGGAAAGACAATCAGGATAACCCAGGATCTGGCAGCTTCTACACTGAGAGATCAAAGGGCTTGGAATATGATGTTCTGGAGGTCAAAGGAGCTGGGATTAAAACCAAGAGTCACCTACCCAGCAAAACTGAGTTATATGTTTCAGGGGAAAATATGGTCATTCAGTGGAATAGAGGACTTTAAAGCATTCTTGCTGAAAAAAAAAACAGTTGAATAGAAAATTTGACATTTAGATACAAGAATCAAGAGAAGCATGAGAAGGTAAACAGGGAATAAAATAACAAGGAACTTATCAAAGTTGAACTGTTAACATTCAGACATGGAAAAACAATAATTGTACCTTATGAAACTTTTCTCAGTATTTGAGGGGAATAGAACTACATACATATATATGTATGTATGTATACATAATGATTGTGTGTGTCTATAGATTTCTATGAATGTATATATTTATACATACATATATATCTATATGAGGATATATGGGAATATGAATACATATGTGAATGTGTGCATATATGTTTACAGGTAGATATAAATAGATGGCACAGGACCAATTTAACAGGAATAGTTGATACTTAAAAGATGAAATTAAGAGGTGAGAGAGAAATATAATGAGAAGATATGGGGACAGACAGAATGGGGTAAACTACCTCATATAGAAGCAGCAAGGGAAAAAGGTTACAATGGAAGGGAAGAATAGGAAGGCAAAAGGGAATTGGGCAACCTTATTCCCATTGAATTTGGCTCAGGGAGGGAATGAAATAGACACTAAATTTGGGTATCTCACCTTCCTGGAGAGTAGGGAGGAAGGGGATAAGAGGGGGGATGATGGAAGGGAGGGCAGGCTAGGGGGCGAGCAACTTTGGAAGCACCCATTTTTGAAAAGGGACGGGATCAAATTAGAGAATAGAACAAGTCGGAGCTGGAATAGGGAAATATAGTCAGTTTTTTACAATACATATGCTATGTTGTTGTATTGCCTTAGTCACACATGTCAACTTATACTCAACTGCTTATGTTCCTAGTAAGTGTGAGTGACAAGGGAGCAAGGGAATGAATCTGGAATTCGAAATTTTGAAATCAGACATATATATACACATATATATATATATATATATATATATACACACACACACTATTATTAATACGATTTTACATCTAATTGGGAAATAATGTATACAGGCACTGGGACATAGAGACCCACTAAAAAAGTTGAAAGGGGTATGGGAGAAAATATGTGAGAGAGCAGATTGGAGGAGGGTATACCCTGTGGGACTGCTATTTTGGGGCTGTAGGTAGGGGGAAAATGGGGAGAAAATGTGTAACCCAAAATCTGGCAGAAAAGAATGTTGTAAATCAGAAGTTAATGAAGCATTTGAAAAAAAATAGACAGGAGCTATTCATTTTAATCCCATTAATGGCATCTAACCATTTAACAATAGGTAGTTACTAACTATTCTTATTCTCATTTTAATTATCTAAAGAATAAACATTAAAATTAATTGTTTGGGATATTTAATAGGGTCATGATGATTATCAAATCAGATAATGCATGCAAAATATTTTGGAAGTTTTAATGTAAGAAGATAGTATTAGTAAGTTCATTAGTTCTTTTGATTATTGTGCTCTCTATATAGTTCACATGTCATATAACATTTAGTGCACAGTTGAAGAGCGCACAGTATAGGAGAAGTTATAAGAATACTATTACAGGTAAAGGAATGAAGTTTTGAATCTTTATGTGAAAAGTGGCCAAATCTCAGAGGAGTAACATAATTACACTGATTTCTCATCGGAAGGGCTCAGTTATAAAATAACATTATTATTATTATTTTTTTTTTTGATTATAGGTTACAATGAGGCCAACTCATTCTCTGGTGGAAAGGAAAGCAGGTCTATGTAGTATCATGCTCTATTAAATAAAATGTGTGAGAGCGTGTTTGTGTGTGTGTGTGTGTGTGTGTGTGTGTGTGTGTCTGTAGAAATAGGGGCAATGATATGGGGTGTAACAAGAGAAGGGGTGATGATAGTGGATTTCCAGAGCCTTTTGTAGTCAGTCAACAACTCTATTTGCTGTCAACAGCTTCCTGGCACTCACTGCTTTTGAAGCACTCTATTGAGTTATTCAGTCAATAATTATATTGCCATAAATTCTTTTAAGTTAAGTATATATTTGGAAAACAAATAAAACCTATAGATCAAAAGAAAGGATGGAAGAGAGGGAAAGTGCATAATATAAGAAACATGAAAGGGGAAGGAAATTTAGATTTAGATTTTGAAAAAAAAGCTAAGAAAGTGCAAACCTCCTTATTTTTCAGATGAAAAACCTGTGACAAAATGAAATTGAAGAGCCTTTTCCACAGCCAACACAATCACAGGGGTATTATATAGCATTCGAACCCAGTACTTCTCCATTGTAGGTCTAGTGACTCAATGACTGTCTATCTCACCAGAGCAATTTTTAAAAAATGTTATTGTAAGGAAAGGAAGTCGGAGTGAATTTAATTTTTTTTTAAATTATCTATAAACTAGTATAAGAAAGGCAATGTAAAATGAAATAGGCTTTATAATATATTACACTTTGAATTAACCATTTATTGAATGGCTTTTAAATATAATAAGAGTGCAATTATACTGAACACCCTTCAGGCATAAACCATAGACAAGAGTTCCAATAATATGAATGACTGAAAATCGGTTGTATTAAAAATAATACAAAGAGTAAATTGAAATGAATTTAATCCAAAACCAAATCCTACAATGTGCAAGGCACTGATGATAAGCAGTAGGAATATATTAATTTAAATATGAAAGTGTAAATAATCAAGGAATTTATAACTAAACAAAAGGTTATGGTGAACACAAATTATTACATGTCACAATGCTGTTAATATATATGGGAATCTAAATAAAATAATCTGAGAAATTTGAGAAAACAGTGATGACAAGAAGAGAGGAAGAACAAGGGAAGAGAAAACAAAATCTTGGAGAAAACCCATATAATACCCTATAATGGTAACAATTGTGTCTGAAAAGTGTTATCTAATATATTATAGGGAATAAACTGAAAGTTTCATTATTCAGCTACACCATCTCCTTACAGTCATAAAAAATGGACTTCTTTTACTAATTTGAAGAGTTTTTAATTTTATCATGAATAAGACATTATAGATGGAAATGTCATGAAGATAGTAATAATCAGGAAATGTGAGTTCAAATTCAAGTGTTATTATCCACAGTGTAACTGTGGATCATACACACACACAGACACACCCACCACATCACATCACAATTATGTTATTGGATTGTGCATATACACCATTTTAATTTTGGCATAGACAATATTATTTTAATTTGTAGATGAAGAAACTAAAGTTAGAATAGTGATGTCTAATTTGCTCATTGGACGGTAATTTCATTTATGCTGGTCATTTGAAAAATAAGTATTCATTAAAAAAATAAGCATTATATGAGATGATATTTAAGACCCCTTCTAGGTTATATACTCTTTGAGTCTATGTGTTTCTCTTTATGGAAATTTCATTACACACACCTACAGAGAGAGACAGACAGACAGACAGAGAGACAGAGAGAGACAGAGACAGAGAGACAGAGACAGACAGAGAGACAAAGAGAGAGGGAGACAGAGACAGAGAGACAGACAGAGAGACAGAGACAGAGAGAGAATATAACAATACACAAAAACCATTGGTAATGTCATAGGAACTTTTCAAAAGGGAAAGATTTTTCCTATAACAATGAGAATTAGTGAACAATGAATTAGAATGAAAGTCAAGCATATCAGTAGATTTTATTTAAGAAAAAAATTCTTTGAGTAAGAATATCAGGACTCCGTTAAACTATAAGCAGATAATTTATTTATTGTTTTATTGTAAGTAGTTTAAGCAATTTTATTTCAAATAGCATAATTATAATTTGCAAACACCTCAACCCTTTAGAAATGTTGAATGTTGATAAAAATTGCTGGAAGCTATTGTAATTAGTAAATATGTAAATGCATTGTTAGTTATTTTCCAATCTTCAGTATAACACAATTTATTAGTGAACCCATTATTTGTGTTCCCTTTAGGGCATTTAACATTTCTTCATTAAATGAGAATTTTCATCTTAATTAACAATGCAGGAATTCCTCATCCCCCTCAATGGATGATGTTCCCTAAAATAAACTAGAGAATGTCATTTTAAGGATGTAAAAATTTTCAAAACCATTTTTCCTTCACCCTTAAAATTTCACAGAATACATGATTTGAAAATATATCAGACTGAATTCATATATGTCTAAGCACCCATATATATATATATATATACACACACACACATATATATATATACATACATGAGTATGCACACATGCATTCATTTATTCTATGAATACTATAAATGAACACTTCATATCTGACAAAGTTTTGCTCACAGCCACCCTATGAAGTAGGTAGTGCAAGTACTATTATTCCCATCTTGAAAAAGAGAAAACCAAACCTTAGTAAGTTTAGGTGTCTTGCCTAAATTCTCACAGCTAGTAAATGATGGGCAGGGGGTAAAATTCATATCCTCTGACACAAATCTTAGGGTTTTTTCCATAATATTAAACTACCAAAAATAATAGTGGAAAATCATTTGAGATGTGAAAAGTTTCAGGAAACATGTATTTTTATTGTTTTTATGTTGAATCGATTGCATAAAATGAATGATCATGTTTTGTTTTGTTTGTTTTTTATTATTGCAATCACTGTCAGTGAAACTTCTATGATTTGATTTTCCCTAAAATTATCATGTTGATTAAACTGTATGTGTATATTTTGTCAGTGGGATTATCTCACACACACTCACATTCTCCTACTGACAAGACATATGGTATACGAATTGATAAATTTCAATTATATATTTGTTACTTCCACTTTTTGAATATAATTATGAAATTTCTTTTTAGGGCTATAGGATTTATAAAAATGTTTATGTATAATGATTATTGACTGATTTACTCTTCAAAATTGAAAGATTGTCTAGTTACAATGTTTTATGAGACCATCTTCCCCTTCAAACCTTCTTCCCAATATTTTTTTGGCCTGCCTATTAGACTCATTCTCTAGAACATAATGATATATTTTTATTTCTTATTTGCTCATTATATTTATTTTACCTTAATGTCTATTGCATAATGATATTTTTCTCCCTCTTACCCTCAATTTCTTTAGCATAATGATATACTTCTCTGATTTGTAGTTTGAGCTTAAACACAATGCAGACCATTCACCAGGAAACAATATTATTAACTTGGGTTTTATTTTTTTCCTTTTATCTGGAAAAAAAAGCTAAGTCAAATTTTAATAGCTAACTCTGTGATTACTTTTTTTTTAAGCAATCGGGGTTAAGTAACTTGCTCAAGGTTACACAGCCAGTTATTTCTCAGTGTGGTGCTGAGTGTCAGATCCCAGGATTTGATCTCCAGGTCATCCCGACACTGGAGATGGTGCTCTTACTCGCTGTGCTACCTGGCCACCCCTAAGCAATTGGGGTTAAGTAACTTGCTCAAGGGTACACGGCCAGGTGTTTCTGGGTGGATGCAAAGTGTCTGAGCCCGGGATTTGATTTTCAGGTCATCCTGACACTGGAGCCAGTGCTCTTACTTGCTGTGCTACCTGGCCGACCCAACTCTATGATTTTTGGTGCTCTCTATATGTCCTTACTACCTCTTCTTTTCCCCCCTAATTCACTTCCCACCATACAAATAACACACACACACATACACATACACACACAGAAAGACTATTTGGATGAAGTTTTGTTTACTGCTCATAATTGTGCATTCTCAAAATTTAGATAGATAACTAGAGCTATTATGATAATAGAAACATAATAAATCTAAGAATTGTCCTGCAGTAACTTATTTGAAAATTTGAGTGTCTTAGTTGGAAGTTTCCAGACTGTACTTATTTAACAGACAATTAACAAAAAATGTACTGGAATCCTTGAAGTTGAGATGGTGGGGTAAGAAATAAGTTTCTCTCATCCTCACTTATTGATCTTTAAACACCCACAAAATATAGTTCCAGAAAAAAAAATCACTGAATAGCAGAGCCAGCAGAAATATGACATGCAGTAGTCTTTTAGCCTGGATCATTGGGGAAAAAAAAGGAATAGTCCCTTTTGCTCTGGTGGAAGGAGAGCATTACAGGTTGGGAGATGCCCAAATAAGCCAGAGACAAGTGCCACCTCAGCAAACCAGCAGGAGATCCTGAGAAAGAGGGTGGTGGAGGAGGCTACCACCATTATGAGGATTACCCTCCATGCCTGCCTCCCCCCCCTCCCCAGTATGCCTTGAAATAGCCAGGGGAAGCATCAGACTCCACCTGAGAAAACAACCACATGCATTGGTGGGCAGGTGTCCTCAAGCAGTCAAACCTGCCCTTGCTTCAACACAGCCCCAGATAAGCAGGCATCATCCAGTTCCCCTCCCCCCCTCAAACTTCAGAATAGGCCTGGGGAAACATCAAAAATCCCACCTGTCCTCAAGACATAACAGTAACTAGCAAGAGGATTCCAGCTCAGCAAAAAATAAGCTGCTAGAGATCCTACAACCACCAGTCTCCATCACCTGAGCCTCAAGTACACAAAACCAGGCACCAGGTCCCTGACCCTAAGCACAAGAAGCTTGGAACAGTGCCTTCTGTCCTCCAACAGGAGGCCTCAAATTTATTTTTGATCACTTTGTAGACTCTATTTTTTCAGTTATTTTTTTAGTTTTCAAGAGTCACTTACAAAAGATTTTGAGGGTCAAATTTTTCCCCTCCTTCCTCTTCACTAGAAGACTGCATGCAATCTGATATAGGTTCTGCATATATATGTATATTAAACATATTTTAGCATTAAGCATATTCTAAAGGAAGAATTAGAATAAATGAAAGAAGAAGAAAAAATAAGAAAACCAAGTAATGTGCTTTGATCTGCACACAGACTTTACAGTACTTTGTCTTTTGTTTGTTTTTTTTTAATGTAGATAGCATTTTTCCATCATGAATCTTTTGGAGTTGTCTTAGATACTTGCATTGCTCAGAACAGAAAGTCTCTTAGTTAGTCATTGCACCATGCTGATATTATGGAGCACAATGACAATAATCCATTACTATCATGAGAGGGAAGATCAAAACAAAAACTCAGAAGAGGACAAAAGTGTGAATAGACCTACATCTGAAACCTCAAAGACCAGGATGAATTAGTCCCAAGACAAAAAAGCCTTCTTGAAAGAGTTCAAGAAGGATTATAAAAGTCAAATAAGAGAAGAAAAATTGGGAAAATAAATAATAGGTATGCAAGAAAGAGGTAATATCTTGGAAAAATAAACTGAATGAAAAAAAAGAGGTACAAAAAGTCACTGAGGAGAACTCCTTATAAAGTCAAATTGACCAAATGGAAAAAAAAATGGTGGGAGAGAGTTAACTGAAGAGAACAATTTGCTAATCATTAGAATTGGGCAAGTATAAATTAATGACTCAAGAAGACATCAAGAATCAGTCAAACAAAACCAAAGAACAGAAAACAAGGAAATATAAAATACTTAATTGGAAAAACAATGAATCTGAGAAATAAATCCAAGGGGGGTAATTTAAGAATTATTGTTCTATCTAAAAGCCAAGAGAAACAAAGAGCCTAAACAGCACCTTTCAAGAAATTATAAAGGAAAAGTGCCCTGTGGTCCTTTAACCAGAGGGTAAAATAGTAATTGAAAGAATCCACCAATCATCTCCTGAAAGAGATCCAGAAATGAAAATGCCAAGGAATACTGTAAGCAAATTTCAGAATTATCACAAAAAGGATAAAACAATGTAAGTAATTGGAAAGAAACTGTTTAAATATCATGGAACCACACTCAGGATTACACATTACCTAGCCACTTCTACATTTGAAGATGTGGAGTGATTGGAATATGATATTCCTTACAGCAAAGTAACATGGATTAAAACCAAGGATCAGCTGCCTAACAAAATTGAGTATACACTTTCAGGGGAGGAGTTAAACTGTCACTAGAATAAGGGTCTTCCAAACATTCCTGATGAGGAGATGATA
Source organism: Petaurus breviceps papuanus (assembly GCF_028583685.1). Lineage (NCBI taxonomy): Eukaryota > Metazoa > Chordata > Mammalia > Diprotodontia > Petauridae > Petaurus > Petaurus breviceps. The sequence goes on along the minus strand of NW_027186315.1, from coordinate 4,304,589 downwards.
AACTTAATCTTCAAAGGAAAGGCTCAAGAGAAATATTAAAAGATATATAGGAAACTATATATATATATATATATTCAATAAAGTCAAACTATTTATATCCCTACATGGTAAGATACTCCCTGTAACCCTTGACAAAGTATGATTTTTCAGGCATTTAGCAGGAGTATACATAGACAGAAGGTGTGGGTATAAGATTACTTTGACAAAATGATTAAAAACTAATTAATTAGGAGGTGAAAGAAAATTCTTTGTCTAGGAGAAGAGGAAAGGCAGAGAGAGAAATCGGTAAATTATGTCATATTAAGAGTTGCAAATACCTAAAATAGTAGAGGGAAAGAAGGGAGGGATATGAGCTTTATTTGAATCTTACTCTGTTCAGTTTTGACACAATGAGGGAATGACATACATACTCAGGTGTATACATTAAATTTAACCTAGAGAAAGTAGGAAAGGAAAAGGGATTGAAAAGAGAGGGATGGACAAAAGGTAGGACAGAAGGGAGGGAAGAAGTAGTAACGAAAAGGAAAAAGAAAATTGAGGTGGATTAATAAAGGGAGGAGAGCCTGAGGGAGGCAACTATCAGAAGCAAAACACTAGTGTGGAGGAAAAGGGAAAAATGAGAAAGAAAAGCATAAACAGGCTAGGGAATAGGATGGAGAGAAAGACAATGTAATCTGAACTGTGAATGTGAAGCAAAACTATGCTAGTGGGGGCCCTCCAGCTCCACCACTCAGAATTAGTTAAATCTAACCAATAAGAAAAAAATTAAGGAGGTGAATAGGATTTTTGGAAAAAAAAACTATATATGGCAGAAATCTGGAGAAAAAATAATTCAGATAGAACGGCATATATTGACCAAGAACTAGCTCATAAAACCTCACAATCCAATGCAGAAAGGGAAAAATAATAAATGCATTCTTTTCAGATTGGGGCAATTAAAATTACATGCGAAAGTTGGGCACGGAAAAACTGACTAAAAATTATGTGAAAACTAAATAATCATATCTTAACGATTGAATGAGTATAAAAACAAATAAGAAAAGCAATCAATAACTTCATCTCTGAAAATAAAAATAATGAGACAAGATACTAAAATATAGGGTAGGCAGCTAAAACATTTCTTAGGGAAAATTTTACATCTCTAATTGCTTACATGGATAAAATAGATAAAGAGGATACCAATGAATGGGGAATTCAACTAAACATCTAGCAAATGAACAAATTTATAAACCCCAGTTAAATACTAAAGTATAAATTTTGAAGCTTAAACGGGAGATCAATGAAGCTGAAATTTCTAAAAAAAAAGTTATTGAAATAATAAAGAGTTTATTTTATGGAAAAAATCAAGTTCTAATTAACTTCCTTAAAAAAAAGAAAAAAGAGAACCAAATTACTTGAATCAAAAAATGAATAGGATGAATTGCCACCAATGAAGCGGAAATTAAAACAGTTATTAAGAGCTATGGTGTCCAATTGAATTTCGATAAACTTGACAATCATAGGGAAATGGATATTTACAAAAATATAAATTGCCCAGATTAAAAGAAGAGGACGTAAAATATTTAAATAAGTCCATGTTAGAAAACAAGTAATTGATCAACTTGTCAATGAACTCCCTAAAAAAAAATCTCCACAGTCAGATGTATTTGCAATTGAATTCTTCCAAACATTTAAAGAAAATTAATTCCAATGTTTTTTAAAAAATATGGAAAATATGTGAAGATGGAGTAATACCAAATTCTGATTCTGATATAAATATTGTGCTTATTACTAAACTGGAAAGAGAAAAATAAAGTATGAATATTATAGACCAATTTTGATTATGAATTTAGATGCAAAAATATTAAGAAAAAAATTACACCAATTTGTAACAAGGCTAATACTCTATAATAAGGTGGGATTTTCAGAAGGAATGTGGGACTGCTTCAATAATAGGCAAACTATCAGCATAATTGACCACATGTATGGGTTATAGGATGTAAATATCTTCCATGACAAGTTGGACTTGATGACATAGGAGGATGGGCTGGGGCAAGAGGAAGCAGAAGCCAAGCTAGAGTGACTGTGGTAACTGTAAGCAGTGGCAGCAGCAGCAGCAGTAGCAGCAGAGCCTGAGGCAGAGGTGGATGGTGAAGACTCAAACTCCTGTTTTGAGCCAGACAGAATTTCTTCTAAGGAATCCTGTTGAAGACTGCGAGGGACAAGAACTAAGGGGAGCCGGAGCTTCAGGGAGTATGCTTCCTGAACACTGAGCAGTTGCTATGAGTGGAGAGAGGAGGACCTTTGCCTGAGGTAACCTGTTCTGTTTTGAAAGATTGAGAATGTGGGTGTTTACTACATTAACTATGTGTGCCAACTTCATAACTACTGTTATGGCTTTGATTTTCTGGTTTGGGGACTCAGTTTTCTGGTATTTGAATAAATGTTCTAGCTTTATTCCCCATGCAGAAAGCCTTATATATTTTGTGAATAATAACCATATCAATATATTTATAGTTGCTGTAGACATTTTAAATGCTGCAATTTTGATACATTTGGCGATGTGAGTGGGATCACAAAATTTCAGGCATCTATTTGGAAGCAGCGGGCTTTAGAGCCAGAAATATCTATCCCAGGTTTGGAAGAGTTGCCTTATTTCTCTCTAGCCAGATAATTGGGCAAAAGCACAGGGCCCTGTGAAAACTAGGAACCAAGGCTAAAAGAAGGAGAATCTGGAGATTTGGAAAGATGTTTACAAGGAATACACATAGAACCAGGCAAAGAACTAGCAGGAGTGTGCAGGAGAGGCTGGATCCTGCCAACAAGTTATTGCCTTATATGTAAAAGTAGGGATAAGCTGCTGGAGGAAAGAACTCACATGGCTAAGAAGTTGGCTGGTTTTCCTGATGATACTTCTTTGTCTCTGCATTCAGAAGAGCAAACTGGAGGGACTCAGGTGGTGCAGGAACAAGCTAAATTTTATGTAGCTAAAAGGAAGCAAAAGCCTAGCAGAAGGAATGTGCAGGCAGCTTTTGTACAGGCTGGGCAGATTTGCCTAAACAGCTGCCAGGAGAATATGTGAGAGGAGAATGGAACAAAGTTAGATGACGAGTCTTCTAATGGAGAAGTTCTCCCCATACAAAGAAGAAAGGAGAAACGCCAGGGACAAACAGAGTCCAGGGAGATAAATGATGATTTCACTCAACAGGAGATTACTGATATATTGAGTAGATTCACCCAAAGATTGGGAGAGTCTTTAGTGTCTTGGTAGTAAGAATCACTGATGAAGGAGATGGAGGAATAATATTGGACAGTCTGGATTGCTTAAAATTCATAAGTATCAGTCAGAATCCTTTTGTACACCAACTTTTAGGGATCACCATATGCGACAAAGCCTCAAGGAACCCTCTGTTAGCTTTAGATGCAGAGGATGCAGAAAACAATATCTTACTGACTCTATGTGGCCTGGTGGAGACAGAACCTCATACTCACTTAGAGATTGTATGAAAAAGCTAAGGGGCGGCCAGGTAGCACTGCGAGTAAGAGTAGTACCCACCCAGAAACACCTCGCTGTGTAACCTTGAGCAAGTTACTTAACCCCAATTGCTTAGGGGCGGCCAGGTGGCTCAGTGAGTAAGAGCACCGGCTCCAGTGTCAGGATGACCTGGATCATATCTGGGCTCAGATACTCAGCACCACACCCAGAAATAACTGTCCATGTTACCTTGAGCAATTTACGTAACCCCTATTGCTTAAAAAAGAAAAAGAAAAAGCTAAAGGAGGAGGTAATGAAAATTGCTATCATGGTTGGAGACGCAAATGTGTATCATACTTCCCTAGGCATTACTCATAGAAATATAGAGGACATGGCTTCTTCTGCTTATAAACACCTAATTCTTAATCTATTAATTGGGCGAATAGGCACCATCTTTTAGAGGTGCTGGATAAGATTTCACAATTCAGTGACCTAGGGGAAAGAGAAAAAGATAAATTTCCTTGAGAGAAGAGTAAACAGCCAGAGGATTCAAAGACAAAGTAGACTGACAAGAAGTTTATTGCTCTATTGAGAGCAGGGGTGGATTTTAGAAGAATAGATGGTCTTCCAACTGAAGAGCTACCTAAGATGTACCAAGAAAAGGTACATAACATTAGAATGAACAGGGAAGCAGGAACCACCTCTGCAGTTACTCCTGAATCTGGATCTTTGTATCCAAGTTTGCCCCACCTTCGGGGAGAATAGGAAGTAGGCCGAGTCACAGCCCAGATTAAAGAAATATACAGAGGAGATTATAGATGCCAAATTGGTTTAACCATGTATTGGAAGAATGGATCAACTACTGTAACATGGGCATTGCTCTGTACTGGAGCTGAGGCCACACATATCTATGGAAATCCTGATAAGTTTAAACATGTAACTCCTATTAACACCACAGGTCTAGTAGGTGCTGAAATATCAGCTAGACAAGTGAAAATAACACTGAAATTTGGTCAATTACCTAAGAAAGAATATACTGTGGTTGTTGTACCCATTCCTGAATGCATCACTAGAATAAATATATTGAGAGGCAAGACGAAGGAAGATGTCAATTCACTGTAAGGAAGATAGGAATCAATACAGATATATTGGGAAAAATAAAAATGGATGCAATCACTTTAATTGAACCTTCTGAAGTAATTACTTTAAAACAGTATCATGTGTCAGGTGGTCAAGATGAAATTGCCACTACTGTAAAAGAATATGTTGAAGAAGGAGTGTTACTCCCTACAACTACATGATGGAATAATTCTGTCTGGCCAGTAAGATAATCAGATGGGACATGGAAAATGACCGTGGATTTTAGACAATTGAATAAGGTGACTCCTGCTTTGTATGCTGCTGTTACAGATACCATCAACTTAATAGAAAGGATCCAGAAATATGGTGGGACTTGGTATGCAGTTACTTACTCGGTGAATGCCTTCTTCACCATCCTAATAGACCCTAAACAATGGAACCAGTTCACTTTCACTTGGAAGGGTAGACAATATATTTTCAACAGCTTGCCACAAGGGTACTTGCATAGCTCCACTATTTTTCACAGGTTTATGACTAAACAGTTGGATGAATTAAAGCTACCTGGTGTACAGCTTATCCAGTAAATTGTTGATATCATGATACAGGAAAAAAATGCAAAAGAAGTGGAGGGGAATTTGACCCTTCTAATTGAGCATATGAAAAGTAAAGGGTGGGAAATTAACCCTGCAAAGGTTTAAGGATCAGCTCAAAATATAAAAATTTCGGGGTATACAATGGAACAAGGGACTACGAGAGATTCTTCCACAAGCCTGACAAAAGATTCAGGATTTTCCCACCCCTACTAATAAGAAGGAGGACCAAAAATTCATAAGATTGTCTGGGTACTGGAAGCATCACATTCCACATTAGGGACAGATTTTGATACCTTTATATAGAGTCACTCGGAAGAAATTTGAAATTGATTAGGGACTTGAGCAGAGTAAAATTTTCAAAGAAGCCAAGGCTGCCATAAAACTGACCCTAGATTTGTGGCCCATGCAAAATGGTCCAGAGGAATTACAAGTGATTGAACAAGATGATTACACAAACTAGAGCTTATGGTAAAAACAACAAAGTCGAAATGTACCCTTGGGATTTTGGTTTAGGAAACTCCCTTCATCTGGAGTCCAGTATATACTTTTTAAAAAACAGTTGTTAGCTGCATATTGGGCTTTGGTGGAGACAGAAAAACTGATTCTAGACCATAAAGTGATATTAACACCTGGAATTCCTAATATGACCTGGGTAATGAGTACCCCAGCTTTTCAGAGAATTGGACATGCCTAAGAGGATAGTATAATCAAAAGGAAGTGATAGATTCAAAATACAGTGAAAACAGGCAAAAGCATGTTCTCTGCTCTACATGAATCTGTAGAAAATATAGAAATTGAGAGAAATGACAAACACCCTGAGCCAAAGCAACAATTTGTACAGTCCTCTGTGAAATGGAATGAGGTTTATGAGGGATTAACTGAAGAACAAAATAGACATACATGGTTTACTGAAGGGACAGTGAAATATTTGGGCCAAAATAGACATTGGAAAGCAGTGGCCTATAACCCATGTACTAGAAGGACTTTGGAAAGTACTGGGATAGGTGCAAGTAGCCAATATGCTGAACTTATGGCAGTATATCAAGCCATCAAAATAGAACAAGGAGGACAGTGTCATATATTCACTGATTCATGGGCAGTAGCTAATGGGTTAGCTACATGCATGCACACGTGGAAAATCAAAATTGGTAAATTCATGGCAAACAAGTCTGGGGCAAAGAATTATAGAAAGATATCTGGAACATGACTTTAGTCACTGACTTGTTAGTTTTTCATGTAGATGCTCATGTGGCCCTCACCAGGCCAGAATGTGAGTACAATGCTCATTCTGATCAATTGGAAAAGATTGCTACTAATGATATTGTCCTTACTTTGACAACAACCGATGATCCGGTATTAGCAAAATGGGTCCACCAAAGTGTTGGCCATTGCAGAGTGCAGGCCACAAACTGGTGGGCACAAGATAGACATATAAGTATCTCTCATTCACTGTTAAAACAGATAGTAGAAGAATGTCATATATGTCAATTAGAAAAAGGAGTACACTGTTCCTCGTGTAGTAACTGGAGAGATAGCAAGAGGAAAAGTGCCAGCCCAAATCTGGCAAATAGATTATATTGGTCCACTAACACAACATAAAGGATGCAGATTTATATGTACTTGTGTTGACACCTATTCAGGTTTACTAATGGCTTGTCTTTATAAGAATGCAAAACAGAAAAACACTTGTAAAACTCTATATCTCAGAATACTATATTATGGAACCCCAATGCAGATTCAAAGTAACAATGGGTCCCATTTCAAAGGTAATGAAATGAAGAAGTATTGTATACTAAACAATATGGAATGGATATATCATAGTCCATATTATCCATAAGCATCTGAGTTAATTGAAAGAATGAATAGATTACTGAAAGAACAGTTAAGGAACTTAAGTTCCAATAATTCACATCAAAATTGGAAGGATAATTTGTTCATGCCTTTGCCTAATTTTAATTAGAGACCATTGGGAGGACATACACCTCTAGCAAGAAGGATGACCGCAAATCTGCAAATTAGAAATCAAAAAAGACATAAGATCCCAAATATTAGGTATTGGACTTTGGATTCAGTGGGATATGATTTACATTGTTTAGAGGCCTTTTGGTTGGACAGGAAAGACAATACATAATGTAGCAACCTGCATATTCAGTCATGTATCATATTAATTCCCAGTCAGCTTCATAATTTGAGCTAATCCCAGTTGGATGAATTGCCATCACATATGATGTTTCTGTTATGATGTTATATTCCCTAATATTACTTCAGTACATAAGCAGAATCACCCTTATATTTATAATCTACAGAATCCCATGTCAGTTTGACTCAAGGTGAAACAGTTTAAATGAAATAAAACTTTCCTAAATCCAACTTCATCATTTCAGAATTTGACATATTGAGATGAGAAGATAAAATATAATTTACCTTCACACTACTTAGAAACTAACTATATTGTGAAGTAATTTAATAGTGTAAGTAACATTACAAATAAACTATTTACAATATGAGTTTGCAAGTATATTAAGGCATCTGGACCTATTTACACATGAATCATTCTTATGTATTCATTAAGGCATTTCATAAGCTTATTTTAAGTATTTCTTTGGTAGTGACCTAACCAATATTCAAAGTTTAAAGTAACAAACTGATTTCCTTTAAAAAATGTATAATTTAAGTATGTCACTAATTCTGCTTGATCTCTGTATTAATTCAAATCACCCAAGTTTTATGGCATTTATTGTGTAGGTAGCTTGTTTTATGTAGCACTGATGAAATATGGACATCTTTTAAGAAAATCATATTACTCAGATAGCTAGCTTAACCTTCTGGCCAGCAAATGATAGTTATTTTTAACAGTAATCTCCATTATGCAGAGGTAGATAATGAGGGTCATGGAGGTTAAGAGATTTTCCTATATGAAGAGAAAAAAAATATCAGGCCAGAAATGGGAATAAAGGCAAATTTTTCTTGATTCACACATTATTCCACTAAATATTGGAACATATTTTGTTAAAGTCTGAATTTTTTCTCTTAAAATAAATATGTAGATAAAAGTAATTTACATCATCATAACTTATATTTTTCTTTGGAAACTCAGGGCTTTTTCCTGAGCTCAATTTATGTTTCTGATATGTAATGTTCTTACACTTTGTTGTTTGTTTGTCAATTTTTTTTCTTTTCTTTTGTAAATACTAGGCAAATATCTTATCATTAATGTGACTGTGTTCGGAAAAATCATATGATATGTTTGCTAAAGTATTGTACTAGGTCAGATGAAAGAATGTTTTTCTTACTACCTGAGGCCCTTTATAAAGTGTTAGTGGGTGCTTAAAAGCTTTAGAAATAATACTTAAGATTGTATAAAAATCTCTCCCAATGTCGTTAGTACTTGGGACAGACAGTGAAAAAAAGAGGAGTAGGCATCGGCAGCCACTGAATCAGAAGCACCAGTACCTGTTTTTCAAGCTCTCACTCTGCAGAAGGTAAGGGGGTCTGTGGTGGCCAGGTAGCACAGCGAGTAAGAGCACCAGATCCAGTCTTGAGAAGACCTGGAGATCGAATCCCGGGCTCAGACACTTAGCACCCACTCAGAAATACCTGGCCGTGTAACTTTGAGCAAGTTACTTAACCCCAATTGCTTAGGGGCAGCCAGGTGGCTCAGCGAGTGGGAGCACTGGCTCCAGTGTCAGGATGACCTGGATCAAATCCAAGCTGAGATACTTAGCACCACACCCAGAAATAACTGGCCGAGTAACCTTGATCAAGTTGCTTAACCCAGATTGCTTAAAAAAAAAAATGTAAGGGGGTCAAACAATTGGTCAAAAGGATATTATAGGTAACACTGAGACAGGACTCTTTTGCTTTCCCCTTACTCTGATCAGGGTTTCAGGCCTGGGTGGGAATCCCATGGCAAGGCAGAGTATGAACAAACCAGAACTAGTGCCCTCAGTAGAATGGGGGTCACCTAATAACAGTTCCAGGGCAGAAACCCAAGCTAGAACAGATCACAGTCCAGAAGAGTAGAAAAGAAATCACTCCTTACATCATACTACCTTGGAAGAGCTGAAGACATATCGGTCCCTAGAAGTAGCTCTGAAAATAACTCCACAATACACCTGTACCTTGGGACAGCATCACCTGTAATCTGGAATCAGAGCCCTACCTTAGGAGAGAGTTAAAAGTCAATAAATGGGCTGTGAAAATGAGCAAGCAACAGGAAAAATAAAAATCTGACCATAGAAAGCTACTGAAGAGACAAGTACAATCAAACCACACTCAGAAGAAGATAAACAATTCAAAGCTTTTACATAACAAGCACTCCAAGAAGATATGAATTGGTCTCAGACCATGGACAAGCTTCGAAAGGATTTTGAAAATCAAGAAAGAGGGGGAGAGGAAAAATTAGGAAGAGAAGGAAGAGTGATACAAGAAAATAATAAAAATGACTCAACAGCTTGGTAAAGGAGACATCAAAATACAAAAGAAAATTGAATTGAAATTGAAAAACAAAAATTAAAAACAAATTAAGTAAATATTAATAGAGGTGCAAAAAGCAAATGAGTGGAAGAATGTCTTGAAAGGCAGAATTGGCCAAATGGAAAAAAGGCAGAAAAATTCCTTGCACAAAATAAAGTATATTTGGGCAAAAGGAAAATGAAATAGAGAAACTCACTTAACAAAATAATTGTTTTTTTTTTTTAATTAGAAGTGAGGAGAGTATGTTGGAAAGATGGCAGAGTAGGTCAGAAAATTACAAGCTCAAAAGATCTTCCCCCACACAAGAGTTAAAACAGTGCCTTAGGGTGAATAAAGTGTGGATAGAGATAAATAAGAATAGGGGCATAACTGGGGTCCTCCTGTGACGATATGAGAAGATAAGAATAAAAATCCCAACAACAGATGAGGAGAATAGATCAAGAAAAGGAATTATAAAAATAATTGTATTAAGTATAAGTTTCAAAGAAAATAAGAATCTTTTTTGCAATAATACAAGAAATATTTGAAGAAAATTGTTGTGAAGCATTAGAGCAAGAGAAAAAGAAGAGAAAGAAAAAAAAATCCATCCATCACGACTTAAAAGAGATCATATGAGGAAAACTCATAGACACATCTTAGTCAAATACCAAAATCCCCAGCTCAGGGAAAAACTACCAAATGCTTCAAGATTAAAACAACTTAAATATGAAGGTACCACAATTAGAATTACACAAAACCTACCAGGAGAAAACATAAAGCACCTAAGGTCTTGGAACACAACATATTGAAGAGCAAAAGACTAGAACTCTGGGCAAAAATAACATACTCTGCAAAGTTAACTATTACCTTGAATGAAAAAAAATAGATATTTGATAAACCCTCAGACTTTCAAGACTTTGTTAAAAAAGCAAACTAGCAAACAAACTGCGAACTTAAGAAACAATTTGACATACAAGAGCCAATATAAATGCAAGGTACATAACAAATATTGATTATAAGGGATTAGCAAGGAAAGATTGTTTATTTTTACATATACAAAACAATAAAATTTATGTCTAAGATTCTTATTAATAATTGGGTAATTCCTAAGAAAATTTAGGGAAAACCGTGGCATGATATGAACTATTAAATTCCATTTCGGAACAGCTAAAAGGAATAATTATTTTATACAAATGAGGTGGAAGAGGAAGAGTTAATATATAGAAGTTAGATGGGGGAGCTGAGCTGTTAGTTCTGGAAACCTACTTTCTTTGGGAATAAGTAAGAGGAAACACGACATATATATTTTAAAAAGTACTGAAGTCTTCTAAATTAAGAAGAAATAAAATGCTAGGGGCATAGAGAGGGAGGAAGAGGACCAGAGAGGGATCTTAAGAGGTGAAGGGGAGAGAATAGTTAAATAGAGGTATACAAGGGTGTTTGGATTTATGGAAATGGGAGGATAGCGGAGGGATCCTTGCCAGGGGAAAGGCAAGTCATAGGAGAGCAAGGTTGTGGGTTAAAATAAAATATAGGAGTCAGGAGGGATAGGAAACAAAATATATACATATAAATAAAAGCAAAGATCAGGAGTAGATAGGTTTGGGAATGTATATGTCTATAGATATTTGTATGCATGTTTATGGGTATGTATATATCTCAAGTTAAGGAGAAATATGTCTAAATTTTATTGTGGCCTCCTGTGGGAATTTGGGAGGAGTAGAAAAAAGAAGAAAGTAAAAAAGTGTACAGCAGACAACAACAGAAAACTCACAAGGAAGCAAAGAGAAGATGAACAATTTTCAACCCAAGTATTAATCTTATAGGCTTTCTTGAAATGAAAATTTGTTGTTACATATTTTGAATCCTCTGTTATATTCTGTTTTGCACATGATATATATTTATTTCTTTATAACTTGGCATTTAATTTCCAAAATTTAAGTTTATGATATGTTTTTGTTTCTTTTTCTCTATTTGTGTTCTAGCACTTGAGTCTAAAATACAATTTTTAAAAAATAAAAATAAGAATTGAGAAAATGGGAGCTAATTAACCTTATGAGAAACCAAGAAATGACAAAACAAAACCAAAATAATGAAAAAAAGAAAGACTGTGAAACATCTCCTTGAAAATAGACTTCCAAATTCCTCAGGCAGAAGTTAAGAGAGTTAGAGGCAAAAATAGACAGAAAAAAACAGCTATATTTGTGGGAGACTTCCATCTCCTCTCTCTGAACTTGATAAATTTAACCTCAAAATAAAAAAGGAAAGAAATTAAGGAGGTGAATAAAATTTTAGACATGGTAGATATGATAGAACTCTAGAGAAAATTGAATGGTAATAAAAAGGAATATACCTTCTTCTCAGTGGTACATGGCACATACACAAAAAATTGATCATGTACTAGGTCATTAAAAACCTCACAATTTAGTGCAAAAATGGAGGAATATGGTATGCATACTTCTCAGATCATGATGCAATAAAAATTATGTGTAATAAAGGGCCATGGAAAAACGGACTTAAAACTAATTGGAAATTAAATGGTTTAATACTGAAGAATGAGTGAGTCAAACAAGAAATTATTAACCTCATTCAAGAAAATGAAAATAATGAGCCAACATACCAAAACTTGTGAGATGCAGCAAAAGCAGTTATTAGGGGAAATTTTATATCCCTGTATTCATATATGAGTAAAATAGAGAAAAAGGAAATTTAAAAAAATTGGCCATGCAACTGAAAAAAACTAGAGAAAGAACATATAGTAAATCTCCAATTAAATACTGAATTATAAATACTGAGAACCAAAGGAGAGCTTAATAAAATTGAAGTTAAGGAAACTATTGAACTAATAAATAAAATGAAGGACTGGTTTTATGAAAAAAAAACAGCAGAACTATTAGACCTTTAGTCAATATGATAAAAAAAGGAAGAAGAAAAAAAATTAAGAGTATCAAAAATGAAAAGGGTGATTCTACCACCAATGAAGGGGAAATTAAAACAATAATTAGGAATTATTTTACCAATTTTATTCCCATATGTTTGGCAATCTTACTGGAATGGATGAATATTTGCAAAAATATGAGTTGCCTAGAGTAACTGAAGAAGTAAAATACTTAACCCCATTGCAGGAAAAAAAATTGAAGAAGTCATCATTGAACTCCCTAGGGAAAAAATTCTCCAGGGCCAGATAGTCTTACTAGAGAATTCTATCAAATATTTAAAGAAAAATTGATGATAATACTCTACAACCTATTTGGGAAAATTGGAGAAGAAAGGGTCCTACCAAATTATTTTTTATGACAAAATATGGTAATTATACCTAAAGCAGCAAGAGACAAAACAGAGAAAGAAAATTATACCCCTGTTTCCCTCATGAATAAAAATATAAACAATTTAAATAAAATCCTAGCAAAATTAATACAACAACTTATCACAAGAATAATACTCTTCAATCAGGTAGAATTTATTCCAGGAATGAAATGATATTTCAATATTAGGAAAACTATTCATATAATTGATCATATCAACAACAAAACTAATAGAAATCATATGATTATTTCAAAAGAAGCATGAAAAGACTCTTGAAAAAATACAACACCCATTCCTATTAAAACATTAGAAAGTATAGGAATAAATTCGGTCTTCCTTAAAATAAGTAGAATCTATTTAAACCATTGACAAGTATATTATGTAATGGGGATAAAACAAAAACATGTCTAATAAGATTGGTGTGAAGCAAGGATATCGATTATCACCCCTCTTATCCAATTTGGTACTAGAAATGTTAGCAGAAGTAATAAGAGAAGAAAAAGAAATTGAAGGAATCAGATCATGCAAGAAGAGTCTAACCTATCATTCTTTGCAGATGATATCATGATATACATAATGCTAGGGAATTATGTTAAAAAAAACCATGAGATAATACATAAACTAAGTAAATTTGCAGGATATAATATAAATCCAAACAAATCCTCAGCATTCTTATATATTTCTAATGAAATACAACAGCAAGAGATAGAAAGAGAAATAACATTTAAAGTTATTGTAGACATTATAAAATATTTGGGAATATACCTGCCAAGTGAAACTGAGGACTCATATGATGACACAAAATATGTTTCACACAAATAAAATCAAATCTAAGTGAAAAAAAAGATCACCTGCACGTGGCTACGTCAAGTTAATATGATAAAAATAACAATTATACACAAATTAAATTATAAATTTGCAATACCAATCAATTTACCAAAAAATATTTTATAGACCTAGAAAAAATAGTAACAAAATTCATTTGGAAGAACAAAAGGTCCAAATTTTCAAGGGAATTAATGAAAAGAAATGCTAGGGAAGGTAGCCTAGCCATACTATATTTTTATCTGTATTATAAAGCAGCAGTCATTAAAAACTACTTGATAGTGGCTCAGGAATAGAGAGAGAATAGATCAGTGGAATAGATTAGGTACACAAGACACAGCAATCAATGGCTATAGTAATCTACTGTTTGATACACACAAAGACCCCATTTTTGGAGATAAGAACACACTATTTGACAACAACTTCTGGGAAAACTTGAAAATAGTGTGGCAGAAACTGGGCATAGACCAAAATCTTACACCATATACCAAAATTAATTTGAAATGGGTGCACAATATAGGTATGAAGGCTGATACCATAAGCAATCTGGGAGAGCAAGGAATAGTTTATCTGTCAGATTGATGGAGAAGGTAAGATTTTATCACTAAACTAGTGTTAGAGAGAATTATGGATTGCAAAATGGATAATTTTAATTACATTAAATTGAAAAGTTTCTGTACGAATAAAGCCAATGTTACCCAGATTAAGAGGGAAGTTGAAAATTGGGAAAGGATTTTAGCAACCGAAGTCTCTGGTAAAGGCCTCATTTCTAAAATATACAAAGAATTGAGTCAAATCTATAAGAATACAGGTAACTTCCTACATGATAAATGGTCAAGAGATATTGACAATTTTCAGAAGAAGAAATTAAAGATATCTATAAGCATATGAAAATGCTATAAATCAGTATAGATTAGAGAAATGCAAATCAAAATAACTAGGAGGCACTACATTTCAGGTGACATTGACAAAACAGGAAAATGATTAATGGTGGAGAGGATGTGGAAAAATTGGAACACTAATGAATTGTTGGTGGAGTTGTCAACTGATCCAATCATTCAGAGAGCAATGGGGAAGTATGCCCAAAGGGCTACAAAAATGTTCATACCCTTTTACCCAGCAATACCACTTCTAGTATTATATCCCAAAGATATCATAGAAGTGGGAAGAGGTCCCTTCTGTACAAAAATATTTGTAGCAGCTTTTTTTGTAGTGGCAAAAAATTGGAAATCAGGGGAATGCCCATCTATTGGGAAATGGCTAAACAAGTTGTGGTATATGCATTTAATGGAATACTATTTTGCTATGAGAAATGAGGAGCAGATGTACTTCATAATAACCTGGCAAGACTTATATAAACTGATGTTGAGTGAGAAGACCAGAACCAGGAGAAATTTGTACACAATTACAGACACAATGTATGTGTGATCACTAAATTTGATAGACTGCCCTCCTCTCAGCAGTGCAAGGTTATAAGACAATTCCAAAAGACTCATAATGGAAAGAGATATCCACATCCAAAGAAATAACTACAGAGTCTGAATATAGACTTAAGCAAACTACTTGCTCTGTTGCGAGCTCTTTGTTTTGTTTCCTCTCTCTCATTGTTCACTCCATTGGTCTTAATTATTATTATTAATTAATCTTTACAACTTAACTAATGTTTAATAGAAAAGTATTTGTAGATCCTATAGTTGATTGCATCCTACCATGGATGGGGATAGGAGATGTGGAAGGAGAGGGAGCAGGAAAAAAATGTGAAACTCAATGGATTGTTGAAGTGAATGTTGTAAACTAAAAGTAAATAAATAAATTGTTTTTTTGTTTTGTTCTGCCTTTTGGAGGGCAATTGGGGTTAAGTAACTTGCCCAAGGTTACATGGCTATTTTCTTTTTTTTGCGTTGGTGTTGTGTCTGAGGTAGGAATCAAACTCAGGTCCTTCTGACTCTGGGGCTGGTGCTTTACTCACTGCATCAACTAGCCGCCCAAATAAATATATTTTTTAAAAAGAACCTCCTCACAACAACAAAGAGCTAGATAAATTTAACCAAAATTAATTAAGTAAAAAGTTAATGATGTAAAAAGAATATTAGATAAGTTAAGTATTATTCACTTCTGGAGAAAAATTAAGGGAACTAGAAAGATATGCACCATTCCCCGAGCAGTTCATCACACCTCCATGAAAAACTCAAAGTGTATTCAGGCATAAAATGAAAGAAAGCAGCACAAATAAGAAACAACAACACACAATCTAATGCAGAAAAACAAATATAATTGACATAACTTTGGAGTCAGAATTCAATAAAAATTACATTGAATAAAGGGCAGTGGAAGCATAGATAAAAAGTTAATCAGAAACTCAATCAACTAATCCTAAAGCATGAGTATGTCAAAGAGCACAAAAAAGAATCAATAATTGCATTTAAAAGAATGACAAATTCTATACAAAGATAATTTCAAAATGGATATATGATTTAGAAATAAATTTTTTTTGTTATGTTTTACCATAAGCAAATTAGGGCAACATGGAATAATTTACCCAGTAGATCTATGATTAGGGGAAGGATTTATGAACAAAAAAGGGATAGAGTGTATTATGGGATGTAAAAGGAATAATTTTGTTAAAATTAAATTGAAAGTAATTTTCACAATCAAAGAAATACAGTCAAAATTAGAAACAGCAGAATAACGGGGAATAAAAATTATTGCAAGTTTCTCTGATGAATGCTTCATTTCTCAAATATGTAGAGGATTGAGTCTAATTTATAAGAATACAACTCATTCTCCAATTGATAAATGGTCAAAGTATATGAAAATACAATTTTCAGATGAAGATATCAAGGCTTAATTACTACTAATTAGAGAAATTAAAATTAAAACAACTCTGAGTTTCCACCTCACTTCTATCAGATTGGTTATGACAGAAAGAAAAAGACACATTTTGATTGTAATGTGGGAAAACTTAGAAAGTACTACAATTAGTGGAGTTGTGAACTGATTCAGTAATTTGAGAGAGCAATTTGGAATAATAACCAAAAGGCAATAAAACTATGCATACCCTTTGTCCAAGCAATATCCTTACTAGGTTTATATTCCCAAAGGAAAAAAAAATTAAAAATGGAAAAGGGGGTCAGTTAAGGTGGCACAGTGAATAGAGCACCCAACCTGGATTCAGGAGGAAGTGAGTTCAAATACAAGCTCAGACCCTTAACACTCACAAGCTGTGTGACCTTGGGTAAGTCACTTAACCCCATTTCCTACCCTTCCCCACTCCAAAAAATAAATAGATAAATAAAAGACAAGGACTCACATGTACCAAAATACATATGACAGCTCTTTTTGTGGTGACAAATAATTGGAAATTGAGGGGATACTCATCACTCAGGGAATGCTTGAAAAACTGAGGTATATTATTTTGATTAAATAGTATTATGCTATAACAAATGATGAACAGGATATTTTCAGAAAAAATAACAAAGACTTTTGTGAACTTAAGCAAAGTAAAGAGCAGAAGCAGGAGAACAGTTCACATAGTAGAAGCAATATTGTATGTTGATCAACTGTGAGTTGCTTAGTTGTCACCCACAATACAAAGAAACTATACAATTTGCAAAAAAAAAAAACTGTGCATGAAAAATGTTTCCACCTCCAGAGAAAGAACTGATGTAATCAGAATATGGACCAGAAAATAATTTTTTTCATAATAACTTATCGATTCTTTTTTCTCAAAATATTTCTTTTTTTAATCAAATGTTTATTAACTTCTAATTTGCCTCATTCATTTCCTCAAGATAATGAGTTACAATTTTTTTCCACTACCCACCACCCCAAAGTAGCAATCCCACTGGATATCCCTTCTTCCAATCTTCTCTCTCCCATATCTTCTCCCATACCCCTATTGACTTTCTATTAGGGAAGAGTGGATCTCAATGCCCCAGTGCCTGTATGTCTAATTTCCCAGTTATGTGTAATATAATATTAATAGCAGTATATACATATATATACATACATAGATACATATATATACATTTATGTATATAAACATTTGATTTTAAAACATTGAATTCCATATTCATTAATTTTCTCCTTTGTCACTCACCCTTACTTGGAAGATAAGCAATTCAGTATAGGTTGTACATGTGTAGCTATAGCAAACATTTCCATAGTGAATATATTGTAAAAAACTGACTATATTTCCCTCCCTTCTATCCCACCTTACACTTGTTCTATTCTTTACTTTGATCCTGTCCCTTTTGAAAAGTGGGTGCTTCCAACTTCCCTCCACCCAGCCCGCCCTCCCTTCCACCCTCCCCTCACTCATCCTCTTCCTCCCTACTCTCCTGTAGATTGAGATACACTATTTAGTGTGTTGAATTTATTGGGAAAGTTAATGAGTCCTGTTTTGAATATGTTGAGTCTTCTCTGATAATGGATAATCCATGTAAAGATTTCTAGCAGATAATTGATTTTAGCATGGATTTTGAAGGAAAGTGTGAAATGATAGGCACCTACATTAAATTTACCCTGATTCAAACTTTCAATTAAAGGCAAATGGGTTCATAAATACACACTCATTTTAAATCTCATTGGTTTTATCTAATAAATTCTCAAGTTCTGATAATCCTGCCTCCTCAATATATATGCGTTGATTCTGTCGTCTTCTTTCCACTCGTATGCCCAGGTCATATTAATATTCCTACAACAGAGGAGTGATATTTCATTTTTCTACTCCAAAATCATAACTTGTCCCCTCTTCTCTATGATGATAGATTTATACTTTGAGAAAAAATAATATGTAATTTGTCCCTTCATTTGAGTTCCCTTGAAATTCTGAGATTCTATAATTTTGTGTAAAGAAAATAGAAATCCTTGAGGTTATTTGCAGGATGAATTGCAGTATTTAATGACTATGTGAATTCAAGAGATGTAAGGAGAGGAGTAAAGGATGATAAATTAATTAGGATATGAGATTATGGAGATAAGGGAACAATCAAAAGAATGATGAGATAATCCATGAATTAGAGAGGGTATAGAAAAAGAAAATGAAAAGAATTTATAAATTCTAGAAAAATTTTGGGAAAATATTTGATAGACTTGTTAATGAATAACATTGAATAAAGGCAGTTTACAAGAGATATGAAAATCATTCCCTTCCTGATCAACCTACTTCTTTTTTTTAAATAAGTAATCTCAATAATGTTGAAAATTTTTAATCTAAACCAAAACACATTATTTCTATCTATTGTTGATTTGAATAGTGAACAATTTTGAAAGTTAAATTAATATGGTTATATATCTCCTAGCATGGGATTATGATACCTAATACAAAGGATTCCCATTTTCATGGTTTTCTAAATATTCTGCAACTGCCTATGTAAATATCAAAAGGAAAACCAAAACAAAAATTGAATTTAAAATTTGATTTAAAATTACATTACATACCAATTAAAATAATAAATATTTTAAGTTTGATTCTGTACTCTATTTAAAACTGAGTATGAAAAAAAATAATCTTCCTTGCATTTTATGCATGGCCTATAGTGGATGATAACTGTGCTTATCCTATGAAAATATATATTATTTTAGTTAGTATTTTTAGTATTAAAATATTTCACTCTGGAATTAACTTATTTTTCCATTATTATGCATTTATTCCTTAAAATCATCTAATCCTATGTCAATTTTTAATTCATATTTCAGAAATTAGTCTGTGCTAAGAGTTAGAAATTCTAATTTTTTGATGTTTTGATTAAACTTTTGTCTTTGGATGCTTGTTTAATGAGAACACACATGAAAAATATTTAAACATTTATACATTTGTGAAAAAGTCAGTTAATTATAAAACTAATGTATTTTAGATTAACTTAATAATGAAATGCTTTGCTTACATACTGATTTATGCATTTCACACCAAATATCTAAATATAAATATCAATCTCCCTTTCTCTTGTTTAGAGTGCTTTATCTGTTAATCTCAACAAATCACCATCTCTGTGATAGTTTCTTTGTAGATGACATATTACATTAACATAGATTATTCCATATTCTTTTATGCTTTTTAGAATAGCTGAACCTAAAAATGCTCTATCACATGCCACTGAAACTTGTCTATTAGCATACATTTTGTCATTTTTTTATCTGCACTAGCTCAAATAACTGAAGTTTAATATGTAGTAAAACCTACCACTGAGAAAGTTACACTCTAATACTACAATAAAAGTTATATTTGAGGACAAATTTAGTGCTGGTGTTACTTCTGCCATTTTTGAAATGGAACTTAATATTTTTTAATATGACACTTTTAGCATATTGTAAGAAACTTTCTTTACATTCATTTTCTATACATGAAATTAACACCTACTATAGCAATTATCTCAAGAAGAAAGAAAGAAAGAAGAAAAATAAGGAAAGAAGGAATGAAGATGCTGTCACGTTGAATGATTTCTCTCAAAGCTTGACCTATGATAGTTACCTTGTAAGATGTATAAAAAGATCATTTATTTTCATAAAGTGTGAAAGATAAGGACAGACAAAAACACATATTACATATGATACACACATGCATATATACATCTGAATTATGTATATATGTGTGGTAATAATAAATGTTAAATTTATATTATATTTATAATGATAAGACCCTCCCCCCAGTATGGAATCAGTTAAGCTAAATTATCCTAATGGTTCTAGAAACATATAGGCAAAAGAGACAAGTTCTATTTTTTTTTTCTCTTGGCTCTGTGTCAGGCAGCTCAGGCTTGTAGTTTTTGCACTGGATGAACTCTTGACCTGCTACAAGTCATTCTCCTTCAGTTGATTTAATTAGTTAGATCATGCTACTAGTCTGTGGTTCTAATAAAGTCCCCTACATAAACTTCACCCAAATCTCATATCAATAGGAGATCCTATATGATTTTTTACCATATGTATATTTCATTAGATATACATTTGACACCAATTACCTTTTGGCAAGAAATAGCATTTATAAGGCATATAATCCTGACATCTGAATCCCAATTTTGAGTGTGTTTCTTTCCCAACACTGATTCTTAGCCCTCTGTTTGGGGTAAATTTCTTGCATGTGGGAAAAAACCCTGATGGATTTATATCTCCATTTAGGGCAGGTATAAGCTTTGAAAAGGGTTCTTGTAGAAAATGAAACTTTAATTGAGACTTGGAAGGAAGGAAGTTAGGACAATGAGGAAGTGGAGTGGAGAAGGGAGGAAATTTTAGGCACAGGAGACAACAAGTTAAAATGCTTAGAGTTAGGAGATAAATTGTTATGTGCAGGGAACAGCAAGGAGTCCATATGGGTTGTTGTTCTTCAACTGCATGGTGACATTTATTTTTCTTGAACTATTACTGGGTAAGCAAAATAATGCCATGATTCTTTATAAGTTTCATATGGGAAGCTGCTGGGTGAGGAAAGGACCTGATGTGTATAATTCTATTGACACTACATTTTAAATAAACATAGTAGTTGGCTGACAGGAGACTATACCACCTGTGACATGCTGAAATATTTATATTTGTAAAATACATAAATATTTTGTAACTAAATGCCTGGCCGCTTCAGAAAGTCATGCTTGAATCCAATAGTCAGGTCATGAATCTTTCAATGACTTTCACATATAGAAATAATTCTAAAAAATAGTTTATACCCTGGGAGAATCAAACTGGATGTAACATGGATGTGTGTACAGGCTTAGCAGAAAAAAATGGATATGCATTAATACTCTAAAAAGTATATCAGAATATTGGGGAAAAGGTATTTCTTTTACTTTTTTCAGGAATGATAATCATAAATAAGAGAAGTATGAAAGAGGAAGAGTAAATGATACTGAATGTCAGAGAGTCTATTTCTCCTTTACAGGGGAATCACAAGAACTATGCAAATTCTTGTTTGGGATCCTTGAGTAAGCCTCCACCCATCCACCTTTTTTAAATTAATAACATTTTCCTCATTTATATAGAAGCATCTTATTTAAAAATATATATTGCTCCTATTCTGGTGTACTGAATAACAAAAGGGGTATTTTCTTTAAAGTGAATTATATACAAAATAAGTAGCCATGTAACCTTGGGCAAGTTACATAACCCCAGTTGCTTTAAAAAAAATTAAGTGAATTATATTACTTGGAATAGTTATTAACTACTTCTTAAAGTAATAATCTATAAGATAAATCTGAATTATTTCATCAATAATTTATTTTTCTTCATATTTTGCAATTCGCAAGTTATGATTATTTTAAATTTAACAAGATGTTAGTGTAACAAACTATGGATATTATATTTCATTAGAGGCTAAATGGAAGGTTTTACCACATCTCTCTTTGTTTGTCAAAGATATAAGTACTGAGAACAACCAAAATTCTATCTCTCTCCTCTGAAGGGTAGCAAGTGTTTTGCTGAGGTAGCCCCCAGATTAATTTTCAAGATTTAATAATCTATCATATGGGGATATGTAGAAAATAAAGAAACAAAATGGGAGAGGAAGTGGGATTTCTTACAATCTTAGGCCGCAGGTTGAGGTATTGATCCAATGGGAGGCATATTACTTCTGTATTGAGACACATTATGACCCAGAGTAGAATATAAATTTGCCTTGTTTATATCTAAACAATAAAAAGTTCCCCACAATTATTGGAGATATTCCTTTTTTATAAAGTAGGACTACTGGACTCTAAAGGAAGAGAAAAAAATAATACTGCAAAGGCATTCTTGCTTCAAAGTTGTAGAATTGGACAAAGTCAACTATCCTGGGAGATTGATGGATCCAATTATTTCATTTTAAAATAGTTGTACAATAAATTCCACAGTAGAGAGGAATGAAGAAAGTATTTAAGAAGTGGAAAAAGAGAAATGTGAAGAGCATTCAAAAGATGCCCACAAGGGAGCAGTTGCAAGAAGCAGAAATGCTGGGCTAGGGCAACAACTTCAGCAACAAGGGAAAAGACAGCATTATAGATTCATGACAGTGACCAATGAGAAAACAACAATGCTTATTGCTAAAGCTAACATTTCTACTAAATAATGGATAACAGTGGTGATAACGGACATTATTATTTCACCTTTGATCTTTTTGGAAATGCATCTAGTTTATCTCCATTACATATAATGCTTGCTGTTGGTTTTCCATAGATGCTACCTATCATTTTCCACAGATTCTACTCCATTTACTCCTATGCTTTCTAGTGCTTTAAAAAGGAATGGTTGTTATATTTTGTCAAATGCTTTTTTTCTGTATCTATTGAGATAATCAGATGATTTCTGCTGGTTTTGTTGTTGTTAAAGGAAATTATTTGGATAGTTTTCCTAATATTGAACTACCCCTACATTCCTGGTATAAATCTTACTTGGTCATAGGGCTTTATTCTTGAGATAAGCTCCTGTAATCTCTTTGCTAACATTTTACTTAACTATTTTGCATCTATAGTATTTAGGAAAATTGGTGTGATTTTCTTTCTTTGTTTTGGCTCTTCCCTGGTTAAGAATTAACACTGTATTTGAATCTTAAAAAGACTTTTGTATAACTCGTTCTTTGCCTGTTTTCCCAAGTAGTTTATATAGTATTGCAATTAGTTGTTAAAAAGTTTGAGAGAATTCATGTGTAAATCCATGTGACCCTGGAGATTTTTAGGTTATTACGTTCTTTATTTTCTCCTCTGTTACTCTGGGAAAGTTATATTTTTGTAAATATGATCCATTTCAGTAATATTATCAATTTCTTGGTACATAGCAGGACAAAATAGATCCTAATTATTGTTTTGATTTTCTTTTAATGGTTTGTGAATTCATCCTTTAATTTTTGAAGCTGGTAGTTTGATTTTCTTCTTTATTTTACTCAAATTAACTTTGTTTTTAATATTTTATTGTCTTTTCCATAAAACCAGGTTTTAGTTTTATTTAATAGTTCAATAGTTTCCTTAATTTCAATTTTATTAATCTTTCTTTTAGTTTTCAGAATTTCTAATTTGGTAATTAATTGGGAATTTTTAATTCCTTCCAATTCTAGCTTTTTTTTTTTTTAGTTGCATGTACAATTCATTGATCTCCTCTTTCTCTATTTTAATGTATAAGCATGAAGGGACATAAAACTTCTCCTCAGAACTGCTTTCACTGCATTCCATAAATTTTGGCATGTCATCTCATTATTGCCATTCTCTTAGATGGAGTTATTTATTGTTTCTATGATTCATATTATGACAGTTCATCACATTCATATTCACATATATGATTACTATCTGGGTCTTTCCTATTCCCTGCTGTTAATGCTTCTTTCCTTTCTCCCTTTCCCACCTTTTTCCCTCTCCCTCCTCACTAGAGTTTTGTCCTTGATCACCACCTCCCTCAATCTACCCTCCCTTCTGTCAAAATGCCTCTCTTTTCTTTCCCATTTCCACTATTTCTTCTCCTTTTCCTGTTCTTTCCAATTTCCTTTCCCACTTCCTAATGGGTAAGTCAGATTCCTATACCTGAGTATGTTATTCCTTCATTGAGCCAAATTCAAGTAGAGTAAGTTTCAAAAAATGCCCATTTCCCTGTCTTCTTTCCTTCAACTGTACTAGGTCTTTGTGCCTCTTCATGTGATATAATTTACCCCTTTCTGCTTCCTGCTTTCCTTTTCTCCCATTACATTATTTTGTTACCACTTAACTAGGGTTTTTATTATCACATAATGTGAACTTATACCTTTTTTACTTAATATCCATTTTTAATTTTATAATAAATCTACAGTTGTCAATAGTTATAAGCATCATCATCCCATGTAGAGATGTAATCAATTTGCTCTAATTGATTTTTTTCTTTACCTTTTTATTCCTATTTTGAACATTATATTTGAAGATTTAATTTTCTGTTAAGTTCTGGTCTTTTCATCAGAAATGTCTGGAAGGCCCTGATTTCACTGAAAGTTCTCCTCCTCTGAAAGCTTATGCTCAATTATGCTGGGTGGTTGATTCTTGGTTGCAATCCCAGTTCCTTTGCTTGTAGAATATCATATTCCAAGCTCTCCATTTTTTTTAATGTGGGACCTGGAAGGTCCTTCATAATCCTGACTATGGTCCCACAATATTTAAATTGCTTCTTTTTGGTTGCTTGAAATATTTTTTCCTTGATGTGATAATTCTAGAATTTGCCTTCAATATCCCTTGGTACTTTCAATTTGAAATATCTTTGAGGAAGTGATCAGTGGATTATTTGGATTTTCCAATGAGGCATTTTGCATTTTCTTCTATTTTTTCATTATTTTTATTTTCTTTGACCGATTTTTGATGTCTCATAGAGTCTTTAGTTTCCACTTGACCCATCCTAAATTTTAATGGATTTTTTTTCTGCAGTTAGCCTTTGTATCCTTTTTTCAATTTTCAATTGTATTTTTAATTAATTTTTGGTCTTTATTAAATTGTATCTTTACCTTTAGTTTACAAGATAAAATTCTATAATTCCTTGAGTTTTGAATTTTCTCTCTGTTGCTTCCCCTACCCCTGATGGCATACAATCAAGTAGAGGATCTGCAAATACTTTCACATGAGACATTAGGCAGTTTGTAAAGATGAATTCTATCGGATGGAATGAAAATTTGGAAAAAGGAAACAAAACCAAACAAGAAAAAGGAAAGGATCTGGTAGTTCTTTCTAGTTCTATCTCTGGATGTAGACATCTCTCTCCATCATGACTCTTTTGGAATTGGCTTATAACATTGCATTGCTAAGAGGGGCCAAGTCTATCAAAGTTGGTCATCACACATATATTGTGTCTGTAATTGTGTACAAATTTCTCCTGGCTCTAATCTTCTCACTCAGCATCAGTTCGTATAAGCCTCTCCAGCTAAATATGAAGTCCATCTGATCTTTGTTTCTCATAGCACAATAGTATTCCATTACATGCATATACCACAACGTATTAAGTCATTCCCCAATTGATGGGCACATCCGTAATTTCCAAATCTTTGCCATCACAAAAAGAGCTGTTATAAATATTTTTGTACATCTGGGTCTTCTTCCCACTTCTTTGATCTCTTTGGAATACAACCCTAGAAGTGGTATTTCTAGGTGAAAGGGCATGAAATTATTTATAGCCCTTTGGTCATAGTTCCAGATTGTTTTCCAGAGAAGTTGGATCATTTCACAACTTCATCACAATGCATTGGTGTTCAAATTTGCCCACATCCTCTCCAGCATTTGTCATGTTCCTGTTTTGTCATCTTAGGCAATATGACTGGTGAGATGTGGTACCTCAGAGTTGTTTTGATTTGCAGTTGTCTAATCAATAGTGATTTAGAGCTTTTGTGCATATGCTTATTAATATCTTTAGTTTCTTCCTCTGAATACTGCCTGTTCATATCCTTTGACCATTTATCAATTGTGGAAAGACATATTCTTATGAATTTTACTAACTTCTCTGTATATTTTAGAAATAAGTCCTTTATCAGAGACCTAGGTTGTACAAATTATTTTCCAATTTCCCACTTACCTCTTAATCTTGGTTACATTGGCTTTGTTTGTACAGAAGCTTTTCAATTTAATGTAATCAAAATCATTCATTTTGCATTTTATAATGCTCTATAATTCTTTTTTGGTCATAAAATCTTCCCCTCTCCACAGATCTAATAGGTAAACTCTTCCTTGCTTTCAGAGATTGTTTACAGTGCCAAGCTTTATAGCTAGATCATGCACCAATTTAGACTTGATTTTTCTATATGGTGTTAGTTTATGGACTATGCCCAGTTTCTGCCATACTATATTGCAGTTTTCCCAGCAGTTTTTTTTTCAAACAGTGAGTTCTTATCCCAAAAACTGGGGTCTTTGGTTTTATCAAACAATAGATTACTAAAGTCATTGATTGCTCAATCTCATGAGACTAGTTTATTCCACCGATCCACTTCTTTATTCCCCAGCTAGTACCAAGTAGTTTTGATGAATGCTGCTTTATAATACAGATTAAAATCTGTTATACCTAATCTACCTTCCCTATCATTTCTTTTCATTAATTCCCTTGATTTTCTGGACCACTTGTTCTTTTAAATGAATTTTGTTACTATATTTTTTCTAGCTCTATAAAATAGTTTTTTTGGGCAAATTGGTATGGCAGTAAATATATAATTTAATTTAGGAAAAATTGTCATTTTTATTATATTAGCTTGACCCAGCCATGAGAAATTGATATTTTTCCAATGAGTTAGATCTGACTTTATTTGTGTGATATGTTTTGTAGTTATGATCATATCAGTCCTAGGTTTGTTTTGGCAGGTAGATTCCCAAATATTTTATTCTGCATTCAAGTTTTTTTTGTATACCTCTCATTTCTTTTACCAAATTTTCTTCCACCTCTTTTACTTCCTTTTACAATCTTTCTTGATTTCTTCCAGCAAAGGATTTTGGGGCTTGAGAAAAGCTCATATCCCCTTCTGAGGCTTTGGATGTGGTTTTATTGACAATGTTGTCCTCTTCAGTATTTTTGTTTTAATCTTCCCTGTCACCACAATAGTTCTCTATGCTTGTTGGCTTTTGCTGTTGTTGTTGTTGCTTTTTGCACGTAGCATTTTCCTTTTCCTTAGCTTTTAAAGTTGGTCTCTGCTTCTTTGGCATGGGGGCACTATGTCATGCTTCTTGTGTTGGAAGCAAGGGACCTTGTTACTGACCTTCTGTATTATGGCCTCAGGTGCTGGCAGCTGGAGGCTGTAGGGGGTCTAGTAACTTTTGTTGTGCTAGCTGGAGATGGTGGTGGTGACTGGTGTTGGTCAACGCCAGGTTTGGTTTTTATATGTTTCCCCAGAGTTACACTGAAACTCTTGGGGTATTGGGCTGGGGTGTTGTAAAGCCACTCATGAGCAGCTTTCCAGAGGACTGCTGCTAACAACACATTCAAGATTCTGAGTATGTAGTATAGCAAACTATTTATTCAATTACAAATCAGAGCAAAACATTCACAGAAAATCAAGGTACAGCAATCACAATGTTATAACTTGCCATAAAAAAACAAGTACAGCATTCACCATGTCACAACTCAACAATTTATCACTAAAATAGACACATAGTTTCCACCAAAGTTGTCACATAGTTCTCAATAAAGTACATTCATTTAGTCAATCACAAAATCATTAAATCAGTCACAAACTACAAAAATCAAAGTTCTCCACTTTACTGAAACAGTAAATCATAATTGTCTGAGTCAGTACACAGTATCCAAGTAAAATATTTTTTCAGCTTGACTAAAGGTTGGCTCTCAGCTTCCATGGTTCCTCTTCCATGGCGCCCACTCTGTCACGGGTTCAAAGGCAGGCAACTCCCAATTCCTTCTCCAGCTCTTTGTCCAGTTGTTCATTCTGTTCCCATTCCATATTGAATTTCACAGTGCCCAGTCCACCTCAAATCCTTGAGAATTCCTGCTTCTGGGAAGACAAAACTTAACAGAGCCACAATAATATTCATATATATTGCTGGCTCCATCATCAATTCACTATCTGCCTGTGAAATCAGCTCAGACCCACCAACGAGGTCTGAGAACTCAATACAAATCATCAACATAGAAATCAACACTCACCCACAAACAAGGTCTAAAAAGTCAGCATTAATCATCAGTAAAGCTGCAGGAATTCCAAACCTTCTTCTGGGGATTTTGGTAAATATACAAAAAGAAAATCCTCTTCCAGGGCTTCCAGTAAGGTGACAGGGCTTCTGTACAAAGTATAAAAAAACATCAGTACACACAGAGCAGAGAAACAGAGCACCAGGATACCACAAGCTTTCTCCTTCTTGACTCGGCCACCACGACAGTCCTTTTCTCAGTTTTTTTCTGTCTCCAGGCCTGGGGCTCTCTTTATATACTAATTAACTCCTCCCCAGGAATTCACATGTTCTATGGTTCACAAGTTGTGGGGTTAACAATTCTGTTTCTTAAAAGAATTGATACAATGATTAAAAGTAACTTTGAATTGAAACAAGGTGTTAATTCAATAGGTGAAAAACAGGTCTGAACTACTTCTGTGCTTTCCATTACAGGTGTGGATGGTTTGGCTGCTGGAGGTTGCCTCTTTACCCAGAGCTTTGCAAGATCATGAGTAGGTTCAGCAACTATTGAATGCCTGTTTGCTGGAAAACATGATGGTTCTCTATGCTGGATTCTGTTGGTTACCTTGGTCATGTAAAGACACATTATCATTCTGGTGTTGGCTTTTGCCTGCTCCACCACCCTGGGGCCCAGTATCTCCCACTGGTTTGATGAGGTGGGGCTTGCTACTGGCTACCGATGATGCCTCCCATCCTGTGCTGGTCCTCCTCCACTACAGCAACAGAAACTTTTTTTTCTTATTCTCTCTATCCTCCTGCACTGAGATTGATGCATTCCATCTTTCTGCTGTCTCCACTGTTCCAGGATTTTCCTGGGGTGGTATTTTCTGTTTTTTTAGCTCAATGGGGGATAGATGAGAGCAACCCCTGATTACAACACCGTCCTGGCTCCAAGAAGTTAATTTTGAGGGTTTTCTTTAAACATAAGGTAATTTTCTAATGAATTAATTATTGTAAAATATAATCGCATAGTATGTGCAAAGCACTATGCCATTCCCTATTGAAAAAATCAAAAAAAAAAGGGAGATAATTTCTTATTGAGATTATTCAGAGCATATAGTTTTCTTTTTCAAGGAGCAATTCAGGAATTCTTTCAATTTCTATTTTGCCCTCTGGTTTTTGAATATGAGGGCAATTTTCATTGGTAACTTCTTGAATGATGATGTCTAGGCTTTTTTAAATCATGTATATTAGGTAGTGTAATAATTTTTAAACTTTTTCTCCTGGATCTATTTTCAGGTCAGTAGCTTTTCCAAAGAGATATTTCAAATTGTTTCTACTTTTTCATTCATTTTGTTTGGTTTTATAGGATCTTGATTTCTCATAAAGTCATTAGCTTCCATTTGTCCCAATCTAATTTGAAGGGATTATTTTTTTTCAGTGAATTTTTGAAATTCCTTTTCCATCTGGACAATTTTGCTTTTTTTAGCCATTCTTCTCCTCATTGCCTTTTGAACCTCTTTTGCCTTTTGAGTTAGTCTGTTTTTAAAATGTTATTTTCTTAAGTCAGGCTGTTGATTCATTTTTCATGGTTTTCTTGCATCATTCTCCTTCTCTTCAAAATTTTTCCTTTGCTTTTCTTACTTGTTTTTCAAAATCCTTCTTGAGCTCCTCCATGGACTGCAACCATTTAATATTTTTTTCTTAGAGGCTTTTGATGCAGGAGATTTGACTTTGTTGTCTTCTTCTGGTTCTATATTTTGATCTGCTTTGTCCCCCCAAAATATTCTATAGTCTGATTGTACTTACTCTGTTTGTTCATCTTGGCAGTGTAATGGGAATGTAAATTTTTAAGATTTTCCCTGCCCCTAGGCTTAAGTGTTCCTGGAGCCTATGGTGGGATGCTTTTTTTTTTCTCAGGAGATGCTTTGTGATGGGGCAGTGGATCAAGAAGTTTTTTCCATTCTCTGAGGCAGAAGAAGGCTATATAAGCCCTGATGTGAGACTTTGTTTTGGGGCTCACTTGGAGAAATGTTGTGTGACTTGACCAGATGAGACTCTGGGCAGCTGTTGAGAGCCTCCCCCCAGCTTTGAAAACAAATATGTTGATGCTTCCCTCTCTGATAACTGTGATTAGGTATGGATGGATGTAATGGTCACACTGTTTGGAGGACTGTCTGGTTGATCTGTTTCTCTGTCTTGTAACTTCTTTCTGTATAGTCTGAAGTTCAGGGTGCTGACCTTTTTTACCTGAACTAGGTACACAATATATATTTGATTGATTAAAGTAAACTTGTTAAATCATTTTGAGTTGCTTTCCTTTAGCAAAGCAGATCTAAGAACTTGTGTTGGCAGCCAATTTGGGGACGCTGGGGTGCTTGCTGCAACAGGCAGCCAATAACTTGACTTTTGAGCTCTTTGCTATGGTAGAACTCTCCTTCCAGAGTGGTGAGTGCTGTTTCCCAAATTTCTGGGTTTTGCACAGCTATAGTCATAGCTTTTTCCAAGCACATGCCTCAGTATTGTGAGGATGATAGCCCCTCCACAACATCAACAAGCTCTAACATACCAGCACTCCTCAACCCAGGACCACAACCCAAGACTGAAAACAAGATCCAAACAGCACAAAACAAAAGAAGCCTGCCTCACCTTCAGCAGAGAGTTTGCCGTAAATGACCTCTGGTCAACACTTGGTTCCTCTACAATCTGTTGGCCTGGAATCAGAAGCAGTATCAGAGACAGCAATTGCAGCCAACAACACCTCTGCCACCACTTCTGTTACCCCCTCCACTGCACCGGGGGCATAAGACAATCCATCATCTTCTCTCACTCAGGATCAAGATTCCTCACTGATCTTTTACTTACTAATCTGGAAACCACCTCAGCTTCCAGAGATTTACTCTCCTGAAGTCTGCTTCCGCAGGTATCTACCACAAGTTGGGGGCAGCACAGACTGCAATCTCCTCCCAGCTTGGTGTGCTAGACACTTCCTGTCAGTGTGCCAGGTGGCCTTTAGTAAGAGATTTGTTTCTTTCTGTCATTTTGTGGGTTCTGTAACACAAAAATTTGTTTAGAGAAACTTTTTACAAGTATTGGAGGTGGTTGGAGAGGGATCTCAAGGATGTTCCTGCTTTTACTCCTCCATCGTTGATCTGCCCCTTAGAGCATATAGTTTGGGGACAAATAGTAAAACCCAGTAAAAGTTCAAATGAAATGGAATAGCAACTGGTAAGTTCCAATCTGTATTATTGGGATGATTGTTGGTGACACAATATTCATCCACGTGTTCTTAGTAGTCATATTTCAGATACACAACTTTTAGGAAGGGATTAATGTGGGTAATGAATTCAATTGCCAAAGGAAAGTAGAGGCTCTCAGAAAACTTAGTAGCACATATAGCCAAAAGAAGACTTCTAACATATCTTCAGACCTGGAAAATGAGGACTGGAATAGGAAAGGGGAAGATTTCACTTTCCCATGATTCATGACCCTACTTGGTTTTTGTGCTATCCAATGATATTTTGCTAAAAGTATGCCCCTTTAAAGAGGGATATACATGAATTTTCAAATCATCTTATACTTGAAATAAAGAAAGAAAATTATTTTCTTTTATTAGAAATAATAAAGTAGGGGAGGAGCCAAGAAGGTGATGTAGAAGAAGGAAAACACCGTGCACTCCCCACAAAACCACCCCAAATGCTGTAATGGGAATGTAAGTTTAAAGATCTTCCCTGCCCCTAGGCTAAAGTGCACCTGGAGCCTGGGGTAGGAGGCTTGTTTTTCAGTAGACACTTCTTGATTGGCCAGTGAGTCAATAAGGTTGTTACATTCTCTGAGCGAGGAGAAGGCTATATAAGCCCTGATGTGTAGCTTTGTTTTGGGGCTCACTTTGAGAAGTGTTCAGTGATTTGATCAGATGAAACTCTGGAAAGCCGTTGTCCAGAGTCCCCTGGCTTTGAAACCCAGATGTTGTTGGTATGGATGTAATGGTATGACAGTTTGGAAATCTGTCTACTTTATCTGGTTCTGTCTTGATAATTCTGTCTGTGTATTCTGAAGTTCGGGGTGCTGACCTTTTTCCCCTGACCTAGGTAAATGATACATGTTTGACTGATTCAAGTAAGCTTGTTAATGCATTTTGAGTTGCTTTCCTTTATCAAAGCAGATCCAAGAACCTGTGTTGGCAGCAAACCCTGAGGACGCTGGGGGTGCTTGCTGCCACAAATGCCTATAAAAATGACTCTAAACAAACTTTAGAGCTACAAAACCCAAAAAGTGAGAGAGAGAGAAACAAACCTCCCGCTGAGAAGAGCCAGACAGCCTGGCAGGAAGAAGCCATTGCAGCACACTGGGAGCAGAACCCAGTCCTGTGTGAGCCATTGGTTTTAGCCACAGGACAGTGGACCAGACATGGCTGGAGGGACCTCAGGAGCATGGATCACCAGAAGCTGTTGGGGTTTCTAGAATTATCAATCCATAAAGGCAAAAGACAAAGTGAGAGGTCAATGAAATTTGGGAAGAGGGGGTCCAGGAGTACACTATGGCCTCTATCCCAAGGACAGAGAAGTGGCTGAGGTGCGGCAACTGTGTAGCCACCAACTTGTGGCTGCTTCAGATCTCCTGGCCTCCACATTACAGGGGGACAGCTCAACAATTCTGCAGGGCAATTGCTCATGCTTTCACCTCCTTGGATCTGGATTTCTGTCTAGGGTGGAGATCCTGGGGTTTGGGACAAATTGAAAGAGCTGGGGAAGGCTTCAGAGAGGGCAGCCAATTAATAGCTCCAGCAACTGTGAAAACCTCAGCAATTTGGGCCAATGCTCTCCTGTATGGAAGCAGAGTCCTACTTTGGAAAAATGCTCAAAAATCAAGTAATTTAGTGGCAACATAAACAAGCAAAGGAAGCAAAGCAAGCACAGCCATCCAACTTTGGGTTCCTTCTTTAGGGACAAAAAGAATCAAAATATGGAACAGGAGGAAGAAAACAAAGTCAGAACTCCTGCACCAAAAGCTTCCAAGAAAAATATAAACTTCTTACAGACCATAGAGGAGCTTAAGAAGTATTTTGAAAACCAAATAAGAGAAGTGGAGGAAAGATTGGGAAGAGAAATGAGAATAAGGTAAGAAAATCAAGAAAAGGGGGGGCGGAGCCAAGATGGCGGAGTAGAAACACGACCCTCCCGCGGCTCCGGCTTCCATCCTCCCCAATCCATGTAAAAAGGGGACTCTAAATAAACTTTGGAGCTGCAGAACCCACAAAATGACACAGAGAAGCTAACCTCCTGCTGAGTACAGCCCGGCAGGCCAGCAGGAATCGGCCAGCACAATGCTCTGGGAGCCGAGCCCAGCACCGCACCGAGGCTTTAGCCCCAGGGCGGGCCTGACCAGCCGCCAGCCAGAGGGACTCCAGATCAGCAGCAGCTGTGGCCATTTCCAGATTTATCAATACATAGATGCGAAGGACAAAGTGAGAGGCCAGTGCATTCTGGACTTTGGGACCCAGTAAGTGGGAGTGCGTGGCTTTTTACCCCCTGGGCGAGAAACCGCTGAGACACTAACGTGGCTGCTTCATCTCCTGGCCTGCAGAGTGTAGGGGGACCAAGCACCAGTCTGAGGGGTAATCGCTCTTGCTTTAACCTGCTTGGATCTGGATTTCAGTCTAGGGTGGAGGTCCTGGGGTGTGTGTCCAGCTTGCCAGAGCATGTGGAGACCTCAGAGAGGGCACCCATCTAATACCTCCGGCAGCTGAGAAAACCCCAGTGTTTGGGACAAAAACTCTCCTGTCTGTTGGCAGAGTCCTACTGTGGCAAAAAGCCCAA
Organism: Petaurus breviceps papuanus; assembly: GCF_028583685.1. Classification (NCBI taxonomy): domain Eukaryota; kingdom Metazoa; phylum Chordata; class Mammalia; order Diprotodontia; family Petauridae; genus Petaurus; species Petaurus breviceps. The sequence goes on along the minus strand of NW_027186315.1, from coordinate 4,270,547 downwards.
AAGTCAAATCATTGAGTGCCAAAATAAGCAGGCAAAGGAAACAAAGCAGACAGAAGATTCCAACATTACAGTCCTATTTTGGGGAAAAGAAGGAGCAAGGCATGGAACAGGAGGAAATCAGTGAAGTCAGAACTCCTGCACCAAAAGCTTCAAAGGAAAATACAACCTGGTTACAGGCCATAGAGGACCTTAAGAAGCAGATAAGAGAAGTGGAGGAAAAATTGGTTAGAGAAATGAGAACAATTCAAGAAAATTATGAAATGAGAGTCAACAGCCTGACTGAAGAAAATAATTCCTTAAAAAACAGACTGACTCAAATGGCAAAGGAGGCTCAAAAAGGCAATGAGGAGAAGAATGCCTTAAAAAGTCGAATTTGCCAGATGGAAAAAGAATCTCAAAAGCTCACTGAGGAGAATCATTGCTTCAGAATTAGATTGGAGCAAATGGAAGCTAATGACTTTATGAGAAATCAAGATGCTGTTGAACAGATCCAAACAAATGAAAGAATAGAAGGCAATGTGAAATATCTCATGGGAAAAACCACTGACCTGGAAAATAGATCCAGGAGAGATAATTTAAAAATTATTGGACTGCCTGAGAGCCATGACCAAAGTAAGAGCCTGGAAAGCATCCTCCAGGAAGTTCTCAAAGAAAACTGCCCTGATGTTTTAGAACGAGAGGGCAAAATAGAGGTTGAAAGAATCCACCTATCACCTCCTGAAAAAGATCCCAAAAAGAAAACTCCTAGGAATATTATAGCCAGGTTCCAGAATTCCCATATTAAGGAGAGAATATTACAAGCAGCCAGGAAGAAACAATTTGAATATTGTGGATACACAATCAGGATAACCCAGGATCTGGCAGCTTCTACACTGAAGGATCGAAGGGCCTGGAATGTGATATTCCAGAGGTCAAGGGAGCTGGGATTAAAACCAAGAGTCACCTACCCAGCAAAACTGAGTATCATGTTTCAGGGGAAAATATGGTCATTCAGTGGAATACAGGACTTTCATGCATTCTTGCTGAAAAAACCAGAGTTGAATAGAAAATTTGACATTCAGATACAAGAAGCAAGAGAAGCACGAGAAGGTAAACAGGGAAAAGAAATCATAAGGAACTTATCAAAGTTGAACTATTTTTTTTTTTTTTGGAGCAATCAGGGTTGAGTGGCTTGCTCGGGGTTGCACGGCCGGTTGTTGTTTCTTGGTGTGGTGCTGGGTGTCTGGGCCCGGATTTGAAGCTCTTGCTTGCTGAGCCACCTGGCCAAAGTTGAACTATTAACATTCCTACATGGAAAAACAATAATTGTAAGTTATGAAACTTTTCTTAGTAGTTGAAGGGTTTAGAAATATACATATATATATATATAATATATCTCTTTATATAAGGGTATGCAGGCATATGAATACATATGTGAATGTTTGTATATATGTTTACAGGTATACATAGATAGAGGGCACGGGACCAATTCAACAGGAAGGGATGATACTTAAAAGATGACATTAAGGGGTGAGAGGAATATAATGAGAGGAGATGGGGAGAGAGAGTGTGGGGCAACTATCTCATACAGAAGAGGCAAGGGAAAATGGTTACAATGGAGGGAAAGAATAGGAAGGCAAAAGGGAATGGGTCAACCTTATTCCTATTGAATCTGGCTTGAGGAGGGAGGGAAATACACACTAAATAGAGGATCTCACCCTCCAGGAGAATAGGGGGGGAAGGGGATATGAGGGGGGTGATGGAAGGGAGGGCAGGCTCGGTGGGAGGGAAGTTAGAAGCACCCACTTTTGGAAAGGGACAGGATCAAAGTAGAGAATAGAAGAATTGGGATGTGGGATAGGAGGGAGGGAAATATAATCAGTCTTCTACAATACATCTACTATGTTATTGTTTTGCATTAGCCGCACATGTACAGCCTATACTGAACTGCTTGTCTCCCTGTGGGGGTGGGTGGCAGGGGGGAAGGGAATGAATCTGGAATTGAAAGTTTTAAAATCAAATATTCAAATATATGTATATATACATATATATATATATGTGTGTGTGTGTGTGTGCGTGTATATATATATATATATACTATTATTAATACCATCTTACATGTTATTAAGAAAAAAAAGATATACAGGCACTGAGGCATAGAGATCCACTGGAAAAGTTGAAACGGGTGTGGGAGAAAATATGGGAGAGAGCAGATCGGAGGTGGGGATATCCTGTGGGACTGCTGTTTTGGGGGGATGGGTGGGGGAAAAACGGGGAGAAAATTTGTAACTCAAATTCTTGGAAACGAACGATGTAAATCAGAAGTTAATAAAGCATTAGAAAAAATTTTTAAAAAAGATAAAAAAAAGAACTAAAGGAAGGGCCCTTACATAGCAAAAAAAAAAAATCAAGAAAAGAGAGTCAAAAAACTGACTGAAGAAAATAACACCTTAAAAAATAGACTAACTGAAATGGTAATAGAGCCTCAAAAAGGCATTGAGGAGCAGAATGCTTTAAAAAACTTAATTTGCCAGATGAATAAGCATCTCAAATGCTCACTGAAGAGAACAATTCAGAATTAGATTGACGCAAATGGAAGCCAGTGACTTTATGAGAAATCAAGGTACTATTAAAGACATCCAAACAAATGAAAATACAGAAGGCAATGTGAAATATCTCATTGGAAAAAACCACTAACCTGAAAAATAGATTCAGAAGAGACAATTTTAAAATTATTGGATAAGCCGAAAGGCATGATCCAAAAAAAATATCTAGAAATCATGCTTCATGAAAATCTCAAGGAAAATTGCCCTGATGTTTTAGAAACAGAGGACAAAATAGAGGTTGAAAGTATTCACAGATCCCCTCCTGAAAATAAGATCCAAAAAAAGAAAACTAGGAATACTACAGCCGGGTTTCAGAGTTCCCAGGTCAGGGAGAAAATATTACAAGGAGCCAAGAAGAAAAAAAAATTGGAATATTGTGGATACATAATCAGGATAATACAGGATCTGGCAGCTTCTACTTTGTGGAACCAAAGGGCTTGAAAAATGATATTCGAGATGTCAAAGCAGCTGGGATTAAAACCAAGCATCACCTACCCAGCAAAACTGAGTACAAGTTTTAGGGGAAAAAATGGTCATTTAATGACATAAAGGATTTTGAAGCATTATTGATGAAAATAAAAACAAAACAACAGAGTTGAGTAGAAAATTTGACCTTGAGATAAAAAGAAGCAAGAGAAGAATGAGAAGGTGAACAGAGGAATGAAATTATGAGGAACTTATCAAAGTTGAATTATTTACATTCCTACATGGAAAAATGATAATTGTAACTCATGAAACTTTTCTCAGTATGGGAATAGTTGAAGGGAATATAAAGTTATCTATCTATCTATCTATCTATCTATCTGTGTGTGTAGACATACATAAATATGTCTATATAGGAGGGCATGTGAATACATATATGATTGCGTATATATGCATACAGGGATACATAGTCAGTGGGCACAGGACCAGTTGAATAGAAAGAGTTGATACTTAAAACAGGAAATTGAGAGGTGAGGAAGTTATATAATGAGAGATGGTGAGAGACAGAATGGGATAAATTATTCCATAAAGAAGAGGCAAGGAAAACCTGTTACAATGGAGGGAAAGAATAGGAAGCTAAAAGGGAATGGGTCAATCTTACCCTCATTGAATTTGGCTTGGGGAGGGAATGATATATACACTAAATAGGGTATCTCACCCTACAGCAGAGTAGGAGGGGAAGAGAATTAGAGGTGTGATGATGGAGGGGACGGAAGGTTGGGGGGCGAGGGAAATTGGAAGCACACACTATTGAAAAAGGCAGGGTAGAAGTACAGAATAGATCTAGTGTGGGGGAGGATAGGCTAGATGGAAAAACAGTCTATCTTTCACAGTATATCCCCTATAGAAATGTTTAGTGTAGCTACACATATATATGTATAACCTATATTAAATTTCTTATCTTCCCAGTAAGTGTGGATGATGAGGAAGGGATAGAATCTAGAATTCAAAGTTTTAAAAACAAATGTTTAATATATAATAATAATAATTATAATAGTAATTATTATTATTATTACATATAACTGAGAAATAAGATATACAGTCACTGTGGTATAGAGATCCATCTTGTCCTACTGGAAAATCGGAGGGGGGAGAAGGGAGGATTTAGAAGATAGGAGATTGGAGGAAGAGGTATACAGTGGGATTGCTGTTTTGTGGTGGTGGGTAGGGGAAAGATGAGGAGAAAATATTTAACTCAAAATATTTTGGAAATGAATGATGCAAATTAAAAATAAACAAAATTTAACTTAAAGAAATATTAAAATAGAAAAAAGAAATAATAAAATAACTCTATTTCATATAATTTATATACATAAATCACAACTTCAGTAAAATGTCAAATTTGATTGGATTGCTTTGAGAATTTTTATATGTAGTATTTTTACATTTAAGGATAAATTTATATGTAATAATAAAATTAATTTAAATTATTTTATTAACCAAAGATATATAAGGTAATTTTGTTATTTCCACTCTCTGGTTTTATTGCTTTCTGACTCCAATCCCCTTGTGAGTAGCATGAGTGATGGAAGATCTACTCAAAACCATTTTTAGAGATAAAAAAAATCAAGCTCTTAAAGGCACTATGACCTCAAATAAAGTATATTTTTGAAAATAAATATTTAAAAATAGAAACAGGGAAGAGTTATCAAATGATTTTCAACTTCAATATAGTTAAGGAATTCTTAGTAGAAAGAGGGTGTCATTTACTCAAATTGCTGTGAAATACAAAATAAGTATACTCTATTGCAAACAAAGGAGAAATGATATGTAATAGATTCAATTACCATGGTATGCAAAACTTGTTTGAATGATGAGTGCAAGAATGTAGAAAAAGCAAAATAAAACAGGAAATCTTCAGACTTTGGAAAATTACAGCTCCAAAATTAGATTAAATTCAAGTATTTCAAGGCAATGGGGAATACATAGCATGGATTTTACTACATCTAAACATATTGTCCTTTATGTCAGCATATTAAATATATTTTTATTTTACAAAGTTTTAAGTATAATCGCCAGAAAAATCATTAGCTAGTCAGTTCCAAATTTGAGAGCTTTGCACCTTAAGATTTATTACTCATCTGTCATTGAAGTACTGTCACTGCAGTTATGTATGAGTGTAATACATCATCAGATTGTGATCAGTTTATGATATATTACTTACACTGAACTAACTTTCAGGAACACATTGTGGAAACTCAGCAACTTTCAATGTACTCATTATAAAGCATTATAAATAACTAATTTATCAATAGCTACACAAATAACAAAGTTGGTCAAAAGGTCCATATCAAGGTACAAAAAATAAGAATTATCCTTAAATTTGAAGATATTCATTACAATCAGTTGAAAGTAGCATAGTTCAGGTCAATGGTTTATTTTATATCAACATCGATATTTAATTTTTTAAATTTTCTTTAAAAGGTATTTTGTTCCCTCCCCCCCCAATAATTGTCAAAAAAAAAATAGCATTCATTTTTTACAAGACTTTGAGTTCTAATTTTTTCTCCCTTCATCCCACTCTTATCTCCCCTCATCAGAAAATGGTAGATAGCTTGATATTGTTTATGCATATATTACCAGGTAAAACTTTTTTTTTAAATAGTCAACACAGTTGTGGATGAAGACAGATCAAAAGGAAAGGGAAAAATGA
>NW_027186315.1:4246457-4259826 GCF_028583685.1 Petaurus breviceps papuanus | reverse complement strand
CCGCCCCTAAGCAATTGGGGTTAAGTAATTTGCTCAAGGTTACATGGCCAGGTGTTTCTGGGTGGGTGCTAAGTGTCTGAGCCCGGGATTCGATCTCCAGGTCAGTCTGACACTGGAGCCAGTGCTCTTACTCACTGTGCTACCTAGCCGCCCCTTAAAGGGAGAAGGTGACTTTTCACCTTTTTTTTTTTAAGCAATCAGGGTTAAGTAACTTGCTCAAGGTTACATGGCCGGTTATTTCTGGGTGTGGTGCTAAGTATCTGAGCCCAGATTTGATCCCCAGGTCATCCCAACACTGGAGCCAGTTCTCTTACTCACTGTGCTACCTGGCTGCCCCTGTACATTGTGATTTAATTGAAGACTTACTAAATGATTGGTTTACTAAATGACTGAGTTACTAAATGAATGTAATTTGTTTAAAACTTTGTGACCACTTTGGGGAAAATTATGTGTTCATTTTAGTGATAAGTTGTTGTACCATAATATTGTGAATGCTGTACTTTGATTTCTGTGAATGTTTTGTCTTTGTTACTGAATAAATAGAGAGTTCACTATACTGTGTAATCAGAATCTTGTAGCTGTTCACAGCAGCAGTCCTCTGGAAAGCTGCTCGTGCTTGGCTTTAAACATGGACGGCAATATTCATTTAATATTTAATAAATGATTTTAATGTATTCATTCAGCCAATCACTCTATCATATTAAGAAGACTGAATAAAAGAAAATTTCCTTATATATCTTTTAATCAGAATCTATTTCCAAATTATCTTTTTTTTTCATTCTTTCATCTTTTTTTTTTTAATAAAGGTTATCCAGAGGCAACAAAAAAGGAGGTTCTTAGTTGAGATGGTTCAGTTTTGATGACAGAAAACTTTAAAAATGAAACAATAAACATAACAAAACTTATCCTCTTCATAAGTTGTTTCCTTAGTTCAATATTTCAACTTGAGAAAGCTCTTGCTGTTTAACCACTATTTTAATACTTCAAAGGCATGCAATTGTATTGATCTGATATAAATTCACCATATTTTTGTAGAAGTTTAGCAATTTAAGCCTTAGATCATAACATTCATTAAAAGAATAGGAGGAAAACAGTGTGAAAAATCCCTAACTGTGAACTTTCTGATGTGATGAGTATGACTGAATTTAATTTGGCTGACCCTGAGATATAAAACAAAAGCAAAAAAGAAAGAAAAAGAACCAAAAAACCTGTTAATCATTGATTTTTAAATCCTTCCTAATTGGTAGGACCTGCTAAAACTTTTGTGTCCCTCATATATCTGGTAGATGCTTTGGGTCACTTTTCTTTCTTAAAGAGGTAAATGACTTGATAAATAATTTAAATTTGTTATAAATCAATGTAGAAACAAAAAAATTTAGAATCCAAATACAAAGAGGAAATTGTGGTTGAAATGCTTTTGTTTAATATAACTTAAAAGTTACTATTAGTACAACCATACTCTCTATTGAATTATAACATTGAGTACATTAAAAGTTTCTATCTAACAGACAGGATTAGAATGTTTGTGTGTGTGTATTTGTGTGTTGTGTGTGTGGTTGGTTTGGGGGTGGGGGTGTTGTGGGGAAAAATGAATTTTAGATAAAAAACTGACTAACTAGAACACTGGGAGTTTTCCCTTTGCCTTTAGCCTGGCATTTGGTTCTTTTAGGCTATCTCTAAAAGCCACCTGAAGAACATGTGAGAAAGGAAGAAACCTGAGATTTGAGGCAAGAGATAGGAATATAGCAAAAGAAAAAAAAGGGAGTAGGAGAGAAGAAAGAGGGGAGAAAAAAGAAAGCAGGTGCTATAGGTATAAATTTACAAGCTGTCTCTATTACATGTCCAGGATATAAAAGAGTGGTGAAGAAGGAAGAGGAAATATAAGAAAGACTTCACAGTCTTTGTAAGAATATTAGGAAAATGTGCAAATTCTTAAGAGGAAGTGCTGCATCAGGGGCAAAGAGATTCACAGTAAGAGACTGATTCAGGAAGTAGGAGTATTATTTTTTTAGAATTATTTATTAGTCTATGATGAAACCAAGGGATGGATTTAGGAAATTCATAAGGTAAGGCCTAATACTCTTGAAAAAAAATTTAGATATACAGAAAAATCAACTTGATTTTGACTATATAAGGAAAGAACATGGGAGGCCAGTGAAAGAATTTTGTAATGATTTTTACTTAAAAGAAGCACAAAGTGTCTGTATATTATCCACATACATGAAGCAGTAGGTGTGCTTAGAAAATGTTGTGTCCTATTTTAATAGAGAATGGTGTATTAAAAAGCTTATTAAAAGCTGGAATGATGACTATATTTGAAATTTACACAGCTTTACATTTTTTAAAGGTTTTAGCATCTTTATCTCACATGTCACAAAGTGATTGCTAAAAAGATAATAGTATTCTCATTTTACAGATTAAGAAATTGAGGCACTGAGGGATTCGGAATTTGGTTATAGCATTTGTCATTTCCACTTCTGGGCCTGTATCCCAAAGTGATCATACAAATGGGAAAAAGTCTTATATGTATGGAAATACTTATAGCAGCTCTTTTTATAGTAGCAAAGAATGGAAAATCAAAGGGATGCCCATCAATTGGGGAATGGCTAAACAAGTTGTGGTATATGAATGTAATGGAATACTATTATGCTATAAGAAATGAGGAGCAGATAGACTTTATAATAATCTGGAGTGATTTATATAAATTGATGCTGAGTGACAATGGCAGAACCAGGAGAACTTTGTATCCAGTTACAGACACATTGTATCAGTGATGATTAATTTTAATAGACTGGACTCCTCTTAGCAAAATAAGGTTATAAAACAATTCCAAAAGACTCAGGATGGAAAGGGATATCCACATCCAGAGAAAAGAACCAAAGAATCTGAATGCAGATTGAATCAAGATACTTCCTCTCCATCTTTTGTGTTTTATTTCATTCCTTCTTTCTTGTTGCTCACTCTAATGGTTATAATTCTTCTTTACAACTTGTCTTATATTAATGTGTTTTTAGAACTTATATTAGATTGCATGCTACAATGGGGGAGGAAGGGGGAGGAGAAGAAGGGGCAGAAAATAGAGAATCTTTTCTCAAAAAACTCAAGGGATTGTGGAATTGAATGTGGTAAACTAAAATTACATAACTATTTTAATAGCATCTTAGGGTGAACAAAGTGTGGCTAAATATAAATAAGAATAGGAGCACAACCCTGATATTCCAGGGACAATTTGAGAAGATCAGATGAAATATTCAAGGACAAGGTTTTGTCCCTATGAAGAGTAAACACCTGTAAACTAGAAGTTAATAAAGCATTTGAAAAAAAAAGAGTCAACACATCCAAACTAGGTTCCATTTTAAGAACAAGCAGCAAGTCAAGGAGATGGTTTGAGAGGCTGCCTTGGACACAGCCACAGGAAATTTGACCTTTAGTAGAGTAAGATGATTCGAGCACCTAAGCTCTGGAAGATTGAGGTAACCTCTACTGGCAAGGAATTTCAGATCTAGCTGTGCTGCAAAGAGTGGCAAGGGGAATAAGAGACTAGCATACAACTGGTGAGTGGACAAGCAGTGGAGAAGAAAGCCCCTGTCTGCAGGCACATACAAGAGGTTGGAGGTTTGACTCTGGTTCCAGGCTAAAGGGGAGAACTGAAAATCTGGGGCAAGAAGCACCATTTCCCGTTCCCCAGGGATTAAGTTGTTAAGACAAAAAATGCACAAGGAAAGGAGAAAGAATTCAACCATAGAAAGCTATTATAGGAATAGAGATGACTGGGATTCATCTTCATAGGAGGATACTGAAGTAAAGAAACTGACAAAGAGTGACTACAAATGGTATCCTGCCCCAAAAGAATTCATAGAAGATATTTACTTAAAAATCAAATGATAGAGATGGAGGAAAAAATTAAAAAATGAGAATAATTGAAGAAAAACAAGAAGTTTATGAAAGAAAAGTCAATCAATTAGAAAAGGAGATTCAGTATCTTAAGGGAAAAAATGACACCTTGAAAATTAGAATTAAGCAAAGTGATGCCAGTGAAATTATAAGAGATTAAGGAATAATTAAACAGAATATGAATACTGAAAAATAGAAGAAAAAATTATACATCTTATAAGAAAAAAACAGCAGATCTGGAGAACAGGTCAAGAAGTGAAAATGTAAAAACAATTGAACTAAATGTAAGTTATGATCCAAATATTATCTTGATATAATAATACCAGAAATATTTTTTAAAAATTGTCCTGAAGCATTAGAACAAGGAGAGAAATTAGAAATTGAATACAAATATCCATTTGTCAGAATATAAGAGACCTTATGAGGAAAACTCATAGAAATATCATAGTCTAATTCTGTAACACCCAGACCAAGGATAAAATATCAAAAGAATTATGATTAAAATAATTCAAATATGATGGTTCCACAAAGAGTCACACAATGACTAGCAGCTGAGATATTAAAGGACCATAGGTCTTGGAACACAGTATTGAAGAGCAAAAGAACTGGTGCTCTGCCTGACAATATCATACTCTGCAAAATAAAGTATTATCCTGAATGAAAAAAATGGACATTTGATAAACTGTCAGACTTCAAAGACTTGGTTTAAAAAAATCCTGATAATAATTAAAGATTTGACATAAAAGAACCAAGAGAAATATTAAGCACATACCAAAAACTGATTATAAGGGATTCATAAGGATAGAGTGTTTGCTTTTTTATATATGCTGAATGTAAAATGTATGCCCAAGATTATTATTAATAATTGCATAACTCATAAGAAGAGTTGGGATAAAACTGAGTACTATATGAATTCAAAGTGTGAAACCTTTTATGAACAAATAAAAAGTTTTTTTTTAAACAAATGAGGTGCAAGAAGAAGAATAGATCAATAGGAATTAGATGGGGGATAAGGGTAGGTAGTTCTGGTAACCTACTTTAATCAGGAATGTAAACAAAACAAACATATTTTAAAGATATAGAAGTCTTCTAAGTTCAGAAGAAATAAAATGGTAGGGACATAGGAATGGAGGAGAGGACAAGGGAGGGATCTTTAGATGGGAGAGTAAGATAATAGGTAAATAGGCATATAGAAGGGTGTTTAGATTTATGGACATGGGAGAATGGGGGAGGGATCCTTGAAGTGGGTCATGAAAGTAAGAGGAGTGCAAGGTAGTAGGTGCAAGTAAAGTATAGGAGGCAGGAGAGATAGGAACCAAGAGATATGTGCAAACATAAAATCAAAGGTGAAGGAATTGGGGAGGATATAAGAGAGAGGAGATTGGTGGAGGGTGCATTCAGTGGGTCACTCTTCTGGGGTGGTCGGTAGGGAAAGACAGGGAGAAAATTTGTAACTCAAAAGCTTGTGAAAATTGATGTTGTAAACTAAAAATAAGCATAAAAAATATAAGATGTAGAATATGTTTGGAAAACTATATGTCTATATGTGTACATATATATTTATAGAGAGGTATATAAATTTATGCATATATTTCTATTTATTGTAGCTTTCTGGGAGTTTGGGAGTAAGGGAAACAAAAGAACAAAGTTAAAAATAAACAGCAGAGAACAAAAGAAATATCACATGGAAGCAAAGAAAAGATGGAAAATTTTCAACACAATTTGTTTTATTTATCATACAAGCTTTCTTCAAATGAAAATTTACTGTTACATATTTTGAATCCTCTCTTATAGTCTGCTATGCACATGACATCCTTTCTTTCTTTCTTTGTATTTAAGTTCTAATATTTGAGTTTATTATATATTTTTACTTCTATTCTCTATTCTGAATATATATTCTGGCCCTTGAGGCTAAAATTAAAAAAAAAAAGAAATAAGTAGAAGAATCAGAGGAAAGCTTTCAAACTTTGCATTCTAACAAAGTCATAGTTTTTATCTTGTTTTAAGTTTATCAAATTACTTCATGTACATTATCTCATTCAGTCTTATTATAACCCTGAGAGTCACTGTCAGTGTTAATAGTATCTCCATTTTATAGTTGAACCAACTGAGTCTCAATGAGTTTAAATGACTTTTTAAGAGTCACAAACATGAAATGCAGTTCTTGGTAACCTGACACACAGTACTGTTTCTTCTAGGCTGTCCTATTAATCTAAAATATAAATATTAGATTTTAAACTGTGTATAATATCTGTAAAGACAGGGTCACAGAAGACTAGAAATATGTCTACACATAGCCATAGGATCAGGAAAAGTTTAAGCATCTGAATGTAAGACTAAGTACCATTATTTTAAGTGTAGAGACAAAAGTTTGTTTAAAAAAATGGGTTCAAAACAATGAGTTTAGTATATGGGGGAGGGAGGAACAGGATGTAAATCAATTAACAAGCATCCACACTTACTATGGTTGAGATGCCATGTTAAGTTCTGGAATCTCAAATAAAAGCAAGAATAGTAGCCAAGATGCAGGGTGTTTATTGAAATAGTAATTGAACGAGGGATTGGTGGACATCTAAGCAGCAATTGGAGTCAATGGATATCCAAATGAATTTATGACATACAAAAACGTTTAGAAATAGGTAACAGGAAAGCTGGTAGGAAGATTGTCGTTTATGGCAAAGTAGTGAAGGAGAGGGGGATGACAAAGAAAGAAATAAATGTGTTTGCATATATGTAAGTATATATTCATGCATATATATATACATATAAAAGATATCATTTTGAAATAGACAAACATTTGTGTGTGTGTTTCATTATGTGTAATGGTAAGGTAATTTGAATTTGAAGACCCCTTTTTATTGACAAAGGTAACAGGTAGTTTGCACTTAGTAATTAATCAACCCTCTGTTAAAGAAACAGAAGGTATGAATCCCTGTCTTGATGTAACAGGAAGATGTTGGCTGAAATAGGAAGCTAACGCTGTGTGTATATAAGGAAAAATCCTGTCTGGGAAAGACAGACCTCATTGCAGCAGGATTCATGGTGGTAGAAGCTGCTGGCACTGGAGAGGATGAAGAGGAAAGACTCCTGGAGGCTAGAGAGAATGATTTTGATTTGGAAGATCTGGATGAAGTGATTTTGATTCTGGGAACCAGCTGAAACTTCTGCTGGTTCTGAGGGCCAGGCAGAGCTGCTGAGGATTGCCAAGGGTCAGCCAGATTTCCTGAGGCTCCTGAGGATTTCTGAGGGCCAGCCAGAGCTGTCAAAATGTGAGGAAACATGACTGTGATGTTGGTACTTTTATGAACCTGTTGGTGGCTTTGTTAAGCCTTGTCTTCCCAGGAACAGACTCTATGAAGAATTTGAGATGTACTGGACACTGAGAGCTCCAATGTGGAACAGTAACTGCACAGAGAGCTGGACAAGGATATTGGAGCTGTATGCCTTTGAACCCATGTGACATTTCGGTGAATCCAGGTAGGATCTGGATCATGGAAGTGGATCCACAGATTCCAACACCACCCTAAGTAAAGCAGAAAGAACACTTTACTTGGATACTTTGTACTGACTGAGAAATTTTTAATTTAATAAAGACCTAAGGGTGGAGGGTCTATATATTTTCTGATGATAGAATAGTGATTAATGACTGAATAAATGACTGACTGAATTAATTTAGTGAGCTCCATGATGGGAGAATTTTGACTATTATACTTTTTGTCCCTTAAAGAGGCAAACCTCCTAAAGGATGGTTGAAAGCTTGAGTTACTAAATGATTGTTCTTAGTTCAAAACTTTGTGACCACTGTGGTGGAAACTATGTGGCCATTTTCTGTAATAACTTATTTGAAAGATGTATTTTTATGTTATGTGATGTCTTAACATTGTGAAAACTGTACCTTTATTTACCGTGAATGTTTTGTTCTGATTTGTTATTGAAAAAAAAGAGTGTTCACTAGACTATGCAATCAGAAACTTGAGAAGCTCTTCACAGTAGCACACTTCTGGAAAGCTAGTAGTGGTTGGCTTTAAACTATGTATATATTGTGTATAAAGCAATTAAAATAGTTATTAAACTTGTCCATTAATTCTAAGATTTAGATCCTACAGTGCCAAGTTCAGAAATAGGACAACAATAGGAATGACATGATAATGATAGCACTGAGACTGTTTTTTTTTTCTCCCCTGGTTAAGGTCGGATTTCTATTAAATTTGATAAACCTCTTTTAGTTCCTACAGCATTAAACACCCAGTGAAAAGTGATTGGTATAGAAATATGGAAGAAAAGAGCAGAAGCAAATATAACTACTATCTTCTCTCAAGGAGTTTAGAATATAGTTCATGGGTGTAACAACAATGCTTTATGAACAATGTCCATGAGGGCTGTGAATATGCTGGTATAGTCGTGAATCACATAATGTAACAGGCTCTCTACATGGAGGACAAAACCAAACTCTTTACTCAAATACCAGAAAACCAAGTCCCCAAACCAGAAAGTCAAAGTCATTACAGTAGCCATAAAGTTGGTACACATAGTCAATTAAGCAAAAAAAAAACCTACATTCTATGGCCTTTAAAACAAAATAGGCTTCCTCAGTCAAGGATCATTCTCTCCTAATTCACTCCCTCAAGCAAGGATCCTCCTCTACTCACTCATGGTAGCTCCTCAGCCTCCATGCTTCTATTCCCAGAAGTTCTGGCTGCCAGCAGTTCTTGTTCCTGGCATTTCTGGCTGTCTCTCAGAATATCTCAGCAGGAGTTCTAAGAAGAAATTCTCAGAAGAAAAATCTGGCTCTCTAGGTTGGGTTTTTCCTTATGTATGGCATTAGCTCCTCCCTGTTGTCTCCCTTCCTGTTACATCAGAAATTACATCCCACTGTGGGATTCACAAGTTCTGAATCTTAATATTTGACACAACCACAAATGTTAAACAAGGTGCTAAGTACCTGTTTTCTTGCCAATACAAGGGGCATGGAAGATCTTCAAATCCCATTATCATTACGATGGGGCAAAAAATATGCACATAACAGTAATATAACATAATATTGTTTCCCTATATTAGTTCATTGCTGAAGCCAAATATAGAAATGCAAGTAATGAGAAAAATAAATGCAAGGATCCTTCTACTTGGGGAATAAGGAAGAGGGACACATGGTAAAAAGATAAAAATAAGGATCAAAATTAAAACAATAACTACAAGGAAAATAGCAGGCTTGTTGCCAAATGTTTTTTTCAAAAGAAACAGTAAGAAAATGACAAAGAATAAATTATGGATAATGAAGGATTTAAAAGAATTTTTTTCAATTTTTTTAAAGTTTATAAATGGTGGAAAAAATGTTATTTTTAGGTGACAAAGGATACAAAAATACATGATATAAGAACCATATGGTTCAATTAAAGAAATGAGCATTATAATGTAATTATGGAACCAATTCACAAACATTTATTAAATGTGTACTGTATGCCTCAAGGTGGGAATACAAAGGTAATAGATGAAGCAATCCTTTCCTGTCCTGCAGAAGCTCACCTTCTATCTGGAAGAAAGAAAATGTAGATAAATAAATAAATAAAAACAAGTAAAAGCTAAATAAGAGGGATATCCCTGGATGCTACATGGAACAGGAAAATATCATATGGAAATTAGCAATGTGTTGTTGTTTAGCTAAGTATTTAGCAAAATATTGAAGGAAATAATGGACTCTACAAGGTAGAGATATCTTATTGTCATGAGGATCGACAGAAAAAAAACACAGGATATGAGAGAGATTGTTATGTTTGAGGAATTGCCAGAAATTCAATTTGTTAGGTCATAGAGAGCCAAAAGGAGAAGAATGTGTTTTAAAAGTAGATTTGGTTTAGATTGTGATGAACTTAAAAAGTCATACATAGGAGCAAAAAGTTTATTGAACCTGGGGAAAACAGGTAGACATGGAGATTACTGATAAAAAGGAAAGTGACATTTTCAGAGGTAGAGAGACAGAGGAAGATATAAAGAGGTAATTATAGACAGAGACAAAGGAATAGAAAGAGAGGGACAGTTAGATGTAGGTAGAGAAAGCTAGAGTGAGGAAAAACACATACATACACAAACATACACATATATGTATCAGTAAAACTACCTGAGTGCAAAATCTTTAAGAATTGAAATTCCTACTTGCACGAACCTTTATGGAAGGGTGAAATAAACTGAATAATCCTAGAGTTGTAGATTTAGAGCTTAAAGGAAACTTCAGGTCATTTCTGACAGCTCCTCATATAGATGAGGAAACAACCCAACTTTCATGAAGTGAATCCATCCTTGGCCATTCTCCCAACCTGATATTCCCTGATATACAAAACCTGATTATCTATTCATTATAAAAAGTAGAGCCCTTTTTGGGATGAAACATGGACTGATCATTATCCAGGAGACAAAGAATAAAGAAATTCCTAGAAAAGTCATTTATTCTCATTTTTTATAACAATTGGTATTCTTGATATAGATAATTAAAGAGGTACACACATGCACACACTAACACACACATGAAAATGGAAGTGTCTTTTTTAGGCAATCTATTCCAAGACTCTTATTTAGCAGATGAGGAAACAGAGTTCCAGAATGGTTGTGTCCCATGTACGGTCATAAATGCATTAAGGGGCTAAGATACGATTCTAACTAATTTCCTCTGATGTCAAATTCCAGTTTTGTTTTCCCCCACTATACCATGTTAACTTTAAGGAATGTTAAGCAGGACATATTGACATCTATCTATCTATCTATCTATCTATCTATCTATCTATCTATCTATCTATCTATCTATCTATCTATCTGTCTGTCTGTCTGTCTGTCTGTCTGTCTGTCTGTCTGTCTGTCTGTCTGTCTGTCTATCTCTCTCTATCTATCTATCATCTATCTATCTATCTATCTATCTATCTATCTATCTATCTATCTATCTATCTATCTATGTAAATAGAGTATTTTAAGAGAAAGAAAAGTTATATTAGACACTGAAGGAAATTTATATCCTTAAATAGTGATTCAGGGTTTTCCTCCCCCTATGATTGAATTTCTAAATGAAACAAAAACAAAACCCAGAGTGCTTCCTCCAAGTGGCTAGAGGGCCACAAAATATGACTAGAAATCAAAATGGTGAATACTCAGGATCATTTTCCCTTCTCCCTTAGGGGAAGGTCAAATATCAAAGGTAGACAATATACTTTGAAGTCTTTCATAGTAGGTGTAAGGCAGAAATAAAGAAACATTCATTATGGTCAGGTTCATGCTCCCTTCACATCCATAGGAAATGGCAGGCAGGAAAATAATCTTTGAGTGTAAAAGTCACTAACTTTGTGTGTCTATGTGGTGCACTGAATAAAGCACTGACCCTGAAGTCAGGAGGACCTGAATTCAAATGTAGCCTCGGGCACTTGATACTTCCTAGCTATGTGATCTTGGGCAAGTCACTTAACCCCAATTTCTTTGACTTCCTCCCTCCTCCTCCTCAAAAAATCAATGGGATTTTGCTTGGTTTTGTTTTTTGTTTTTTACACGCAAGTGGAAAATAAGATATACAAGCACTGAGGTATAGAAAACCCTTAAGCCCTACTAGAAAGTTGGGGTGGTAGATGGGGGAGGATATAAGAGAGAACAGATTGGGGGAAGGGGTATTCAGTAGGCTTCCTATTTTGGGATAGGGGTAGGGGAAAGATGGTCAGAAAATTGGTAACTCAAAATCTTCTGGAAATGAGTGTTGAAAATGAAAAAGAAATAAATTTATTTAAAAAAAAGAAAAAAGTGACTAACCTACCTGTGAGTTTCTGAATGTCCTACAAAAAAGCCTGATAGCCAGTTAGCTTGTAAACTATTTTTTACCCATTATTTCCTTTTTTATTTAGTATTTTATTTTACCCCAGATATATGCAAAAAATATTTTAACATTTGTTTTTTAAAATTTTGAGTTCCAATTTTCCTCTCCCTGTTTATTGGGAAGGGACACAATTCAATATAGGTTGTATTTGTGTAGTCATGAAAAAAATATTCATAATAGTCATGTTCTGAAAGAAAACAAGACCAAAAATCTGAAAAAAGGAAAAGAAAGTAAAATAGTACAACAGTAATCCCCCAATCTGCTCTCTCCTATATCCTCCTCTATCAACCCTCCTACTTCATACCCCAGTACCTGTATATCTTATTTCCCATTTGCATGAAAACAATAATAATAGTAATAATAATTTTTAAACATTTGATTTTAAAACTTGAATTCCAGATTCCTTCCCTTCCTGCCTCATCACCCACACTTACTGGGAAGACAAGCAATTCAATATAGGTTGTACATGTGTAGTTACACAAAACCTTCCTGATAGTGGATATATTGTGAAAGACTGACTATATTTGTGTCCATCCTATTCTAGCTCCTACTTTCTCTATTCTCTACTTTGACCCTGTTTCTTTTCAAAAGTTTGTGCTTCTAACTACCCTTCCCCCCCTAACCTGTCCTTGCCTCCATCATCCCCTCTCAATCCCTTCTGCCCTACTCTCCTGTAGGGCAAGATACCCAATTTGGTGTGTATGTCATTCCCTCCCTAGGCCAAATTCAATGAGAATAATGTTGACCTATTCCCTTTTTCATTCCTGTTTTTGTCCCCTCCATTGTGACAGCTATCCCTTGTCTCTGCTATATGAGATAATTTTTCCCGTTTTGTCTCTCCTCATTTCCTCTCATTATATTCTTCTCTTATCTCTCAAATTCACCTTTTAAGTAGCATCCCTTGGGGAGGCTAGGTGGTTCAGTGAATAGAGCCCTGACCCTGGAGTCAGGAGGACCTAAATTCAAATCTGGCCTCAGTCACTTGACACACTTACTATGCATATTACTTTGGGCAAGTCACTTAACCCCAATTTTGCTCCAAAAAGCAAATAATAATAACACGTAAATATCATCCCTTCCTATTCAATTGTTCCTGTGTGGTCTGACACTATCTTTTAAGAAATCGTTAAAGAAAATTGCCTGATATTCTAGAACCAGAGGGTAAAATAAAAATTGAAAGAATCCACCAATCACCTCTTGAGAAAGAAAACTCCTAAGAATGTTTTATCCAAATTCCAGAATTCCCAGGTCAAGGAGAAATTATTGCAATCTTTCAGAAAGAAACAAGTGAAGTATTGTGGAAATTTGATCAGGATAACAGAAGGGCCAGCAACTTCTACAATAAGGGATCAAAGGCCTTGGAATAATATATTTCAGAGTTCAAAAGAGCTAGATTTAAAATAGAGAGTGACCTACCAAGCAAAACTGAGTGTAATACTTCAGGGAAAAATGGATATTCAATAAATAGAGGACTTTTAAAAATTCTTGATGAAAAGACCCAATGTGAACAGAAAATTTGACTTTCAAATAGAAGAATCAAGAGAAGCACAAGAAAAACAGGAAAGAAAAATCATAAGGCACTTATTAAAGTTCAACTGTTTATATTCCTAAAAGGAAAGAAGATATAAGAAA
>NW_027186315.1:4228778-4246357 GCF_028583685.1 Petaurus breviceps papuanus | reverse complement strand
TCTCTCTCTCTCTCTCTCTCTCTCTCTCTCTCTCTCTGTCTGTCTCTGTCTCTCTCTGTCTCTCTCAAAAGACAGATGGCACACAGGGTCAATTGAATGTGAAGGAATGATATATAAAAAATAAAATTAAGGGGTGAGAGAGTAATATATGGGGGAAGGAGAAAGGAGAGTTAGAATTTGGTCAATTATCTCGCAGAAAAGAGGGCCAGAGAATCCTGTGACAATGGAGGAGAAGATAAGGGAGATGAAAGAGAATGAGTCAACCTTACTCTCATTGGATTTGGTTTAAGGAGGGAAGAACATACACAATCATTTGGGTATCTTACCCCACAGAAGAGTAGGAGGGAATTATTGGGGGGGGTTGATAGAAAGGAGGGAAGACTTTAGAAGAGAGCAGTTAGAAGCAAACACTTTCAAAAAGGGACAAGGTCAAAGGAGAAAATAGAATAAATGGGGGAAAAGAATGGATGGAGAGAAATAATTATTCTTTCACACTATGAGTACTATTGAAATATTTTGCATAACTACACATGTAAATATGATGTTGAATTGCTTGTCTTATCAGGCGAGGTGTGTGAGGAAGGGAGAAGGGAGATAATATGCAACTCAAATTTTTAAAAACAAAATAAAAAAATTGTTTGCAATTCAAAAAGGGCATGATATAGAGGAAATTGGATATTGAAATCCATCTTGCCCTACAAGAAAGCAAGGGGAAAGGGGGAAAGGGGGTTGAAGGTTAGAGGACAAGGTAAGGGAAGGAACATTGGAAGAAGGGTTAATCAGAAAGCATATAATCTTTAGGTGGTGCATAGTGGAGAAAATTCGGTACTCAAATGTTGTGGAAATGAATGTTGAAAACTAAAAATAAATTTAAAAAAAAAAAGAAATTAGAATGAATGGGAGGACAAAGACTACATCATATTTATATTTCAATCAACTCCTCAAACAGTACTTGAGCATATGCAATATGACAAGCAATATCCCTATCACCCACAACAGAAAGCATGGCACATATTGGTGATTTAATGATTTAAATAATTAATTAATTAAAATTATTTTCACCCATTATTTCAGTCCAAATCCAATATTTCCCCCTTTAAATTAAGTTACTTAACCAAATCCATATTGTAATTAAGAATGCAAAAGAAAATTAAAATATATTCTCAGCCCATCATTCTTTCTAGAATTCTCTTTAAAAAAGCTACAGTTTAGGGTGAAACTAAGGTGGTTCTACCAAATCATACTCCTTTGATTGGGACTGGATCTAGCTGCCTTAATGAAAGTAAAACCCATGGATTCTTCTGACAAGGTCTCACTCTAATGTTTTCAAGGGAAATAATGCAGTCATACTCAGTTGAATATTGCAACTATTTGTTGACCTGATTGTCTCTACAGCAGGTCATACAAGCTAATGATCATTCAATTGATAAGTTTGTTCCTAAGCTTGTAGACACCCAAATGATTATATAAATGGAGAAAGAGAATCACGTGACTGATAAACATATTAAATCAAATTAGAGCATACTGCAGAGATAAATTGAATATCCTCTTCATTTCTGGAACTGAGAAGTCCCTTTTCCATTGGAAAAACTCTCTCATTCTGATTGCAGGGTGGAGTACTGCTTTCCTAGAACCCCTATTTAAGGAGGGTTTCCAAATCAATTATTTCTTCATTTACCTCTTGCATTCTTTTTGTCTCTCCCAGGCACCAGAAAAATATGTCTCTCTTAATCAGTATTCAGTCTTTTGAATTGACAAAAAAGGACAGATAAAACAAATTAGGATGTTGAGTTTGAGACTCCCAGTACCTAGCCAGCACAGGCTGTCATGGCTTTGAGTCAGTAGGCATTATAATTGCTTGAAATCAGACGTAATATTTTCTTTCCATTTTGGGGTCAAGGAAGAGAATCAAAGATTTCACAAAAACTAGGTAAAGGAAAAAAATAAGAGAGAATGGACTCAATTCCTTTAAAGTCCACCAAGTAGGACTCTTTTCTTTGGTGGTACAGTACACAAAGAGGTGGGCCTGAAGTCAGGGAGGGTTAAGTTCAAATCAAACCTCCAAATCTTAATATTTGTATAACCCTGGGCAAGTCACTCTGCTTCAGTTTCCTTAATTGTAAAATGGGGAAAGAAATACCACTTACTTCCCAAGGTTGTTGTGAGAATCATATAAGGTAATATTTTTATAAGGAACTTTGCCCAGTGCCTGGCACATATTAAGTGGTAATTGATTTATTTCTTTCATTCCCCCTATTCAATGACCAATTGTGTGTGCGTGTTTGTGTGTGTGTGTGTGTGTGTGTGTGTGTGTGTGTTGAAGAGGGACCAGGGAGTCACCTAACCCTCTGCTTAGCTATCCCCTTAATTAAGAAGCCAAAGCACAGGCTGCAAATTTTTTTTTCAATAAAGTCTTAATAGTATATGGGAACTCTCTATCACAAAATACATGTCAAGTAAAGAGTCCATTTCAAATACTTTTTCCCACACATGCCCACAGATGCTGGTAATTATTATAAAAATAGAAAAAGTATGAAAGATAAATTGGGTAATCAAACAAATAGCAGTAAGATTTGTTGTGGCCATTGAGTTATGAAGGAGATCAAATGACCTAATTGTGTAAAGAGAGGTTCAAGGTACTTTTTGGAAGGTCTTAAGTGTCATACTAAAGAATTTGTATTTTATATTATACACAAACCTCATACAGAAGCATACTTTGTTACTCAACATTCTGGGGGCAAAATAGTGTTTTGGTTTCTTTTGCCTTAAAGAAGTATATTTTTTGCAGCTTAGAGAGTGGCAAAATTTCATGCAGAGAGTGAAATCAGTAGGATATTTTACTAGTAGGAAAAGGTAGTGAAAGTCAGAACAGGACTGGTAGAAAGTTGTGGAAAATATTAGAACAGGTGATTCATTGGCAAATATATTTTTCCAATGAAGCAAAATACATTGCTGAATAGTCTTTATCAGAAGTAATAAGCTTTTCCATAAAACTGAAAAAAGTTGTCTATTCCTCATCCTTTCAACATCAATAAATGATAATTCTTTTTTTCACAATAATTAATATTTTAATTTTTATTTTTTTATCCAAGGATTAAAATTGTTAAAAAAAAAACGAGGCTGTAGCTGCAATTTGGCCTTTGGAAAATGACATTCTAAACCTTAAAGTTTTATCTTTTAATGCCATAAAAATAAAATAACTTTCATAATGATCTCAACTGGTACCTTTTTGGACAGTTCAGGATTTTATTTCTATACAAAAGTATGATATATAGAAAACTTTGGATACATTGGCTTGCCATTCTATATCCTTTTATTTGTGTCTAGTATTTCATATAAATGCATGTGTGTATGTAAACTTAATTTGTCAAGAGTTGTTTATAAATATGATTGTATAAATAACGAATATAAAATAGGAAGAATGTGTCCATTAGTCAGTCATATAACATTTATTATAAATATATACATTGTTAGTCACTTCTTGGAAGTCTGGGCTAAAAAAGAAAAGGGATACAATACATTGATAACTTGGTACATAAAAGATAAAATAGACTGTCAATAATTAACTAGTGGGTGGGAGATAATTAATGGAAAAAAGTCAGCTGTAGAAGAGAGTCTTTGATCTTCATAAATAAATCTAGGAAATCTCAGAGCTTAAGAGGCAGAAAATTCAACTTATAGGGGACAATTAGGACAAAAGCAGTATGTCATGAATTTTAGTATTTTTTAAAGTAAATAAGATGCAGAATAAAACATGGTAAGGTTTCTTCCAGGAGCCAACATGGTGAGGTAAGCAGCAGGGGATAGGTAGACACCAGCACAGAGAACGCCACTTGTATAACAGACTGTGTCGACCAGTGGGTGAGCCTACCCATGCTCTAACACAGCCCTTGGGAAGGAGACCTCCATTGGATAGACCCTGCCTCCTCCACAGCTCACAATGCTAACTTCAATATAACCCAGGGAAATGCAGAAACACTACACCTAATGTCAGCAAATACCAGCCAACTTAAGTGGAGCATAAGTTAAGCTACATTGTCATACGGGTTCTAGCTAGCACAACTGCAGTCTACAGCACACAAAGCTAGTAACCAAACCCTCAACCCCCAGCACAATAAGCATGAGACAAAGTCCCCTATGCTCCAGAAACAGGGATCAAATTTAAAAGGCAAACACAATGAATAAAGAGCAAATTAGAAAAATAAAGACCATAGACTCTTACTATGAGGACAGGGAAGATCAACACAAATTCAGAAGAAAAAAGTACTGTCACTATACCCACATCTGAAACCTGAAAGGGGAATATGCACTGTTGTCAAGCACCAAAACCCATCTTGGGAGAGGACAAGAAGGATTTGAAAAGTCAAATTAGAGAGGTAGATGAAAAATTGAACAATTCCTTTAAAAATACAATGGAAAAGTTTAAAAAATTCACTCAATACAAGAACTTAAAAAGTAAAATTGGTCAAATAGAAAATGATATACAAAAACTTAATCAAAAATATTTTTTGTTAAAAATTAGAATTAGGTGGGGCATTGAAGCTAGGTGGCACAGTGAATAAAGCACCAGTCCTGGAGTCAGGAGCATCTGAGTTCAAATCTGGCCTCAGAAACTTAACACAAAAACTAGCCATGTGACCTTGGGCAAGTCACTTAAACCCAATTGCCCTACCCCCCGCAAATAAAAAAAAAGAACTGGTCAAGTAGAACTAACCCTACAAAGCATCAGGAGTCAGTCAAACGAAATGGAAAGAATCGAAAAACAGATGAAAATGTAAAATACCTCATTGGAAAAAAAAAACCGACCTGGAAAATAGATCCATGAAAGAAAATTGAAAAACTATTGGTCTACTGGGTAGCCATGATGAAAAAAGAGCTGAGACAATGTAATCCAAGAACTAATAAAGGAAAAATTTCCCAAGGTCCTAGAACAAGAGCATAAAAGAGCCATAAAATAAATCCACCAATCACCTTATGAAAGAGATATCAAACTGAAAGTTTCATGGAATATTGTAGCCAAATACCAGAACTGTAATAATTACAAGAAAATACCTCAAGAAGTCAGAAAGAAAGAAATCAAATATTGTGAAACTATAATCATTATCACACTGTACTTCAGAATTTCTACATTAAGGGACTGGAGGACTAGTAATATGATATTTCATGAGGCAAATGATCTTGTATTACAAACAAGGATCAACTACCTAGAAAAATTGAGCATAATATTTCAGGCAAGGAGATGGACATCCAATGAAATAAAGGATTTCCAGACCTCCCTGATGAAAACAATAGAGCTCAATGGGGAATTTGCTCTTCAAGTACAGGCTCAAGAGAGGCTTAAAAAGCTAAACAGGGAACAAACAAACAAAAAAAGAAATAAAATATGTTATTTAATATGGACAAACCGTTTACATTGCTACATGGAAAGATGATCCCTGTAAATCTTAAAATGACATTTAATAGGGGTATGTGTAGAGGGTGTGTGCATAAATTAACTGATGTAATGATAAAAATAAAGGGGCAAAAATGGAATATAATGGGAGAATAGGAAAGGAGGAGGCAGAAAAGAGTACTTTACATAACATGAAGAGGCACAAAAAAGATTATAGTAGAGTGAAAGAAGGGAGGGAGATAAGCACTGAAAGAACCTTCCTGTCATAGGATTTCATTAAATGAGGGAATAACAAACTCAGCTATAGAAATCTAACTTGTCCTACAGGCAGAAGGAGGGGAAAGGAAAAAGAGAAGGGAGTAAAGAAGGAGTAAGGTAAAAGGGAAATAAAAATATAGGAGATTGATATAAGGGAGGGAAGACAGAAGGAAGTGGTGGGCAAAATCAAAACTCTTTTGATGTGAGAAAGGGAGAAAGGATAAATAAAAGTATAAATAGGGAGGAGGAGAAATAGAATTGTGAGAGAGACACTGACAGTAATCACAACTGTGAATCTGAATGGGATGAATTCTTCCATAAAATGGAAGCAACCAGCCAAAATTGATTAAAGACCATAATCCTATATTATGTTGTTTACAAGAAACACATTTGAAACAGGGAGATAGACACAGAGTAAATGTAAAAGGATGCAGTAGAATACATTATGCTTCAGCTGAAGTAAAATAAAAACAAGCAGGGGTAACAATTGTAATCTTAGACAAAACAAAATCAAAAATAGATCTAACTAAAAGATATTATAAAGGAAATGATATCCTCTTAAAAGGAACCATAGACAATGAAGCAATATCCTTACTAAATGCATATGCACACAATGGTATAACATCCAAATTCTTAGAGGAGAAGTTAAGGGATTTACAGTAAGAATTATGGAGCCAAGATATACTAGTGGGGAACCTCAACCTCCCCGTCTCTGAACTTGATGATTCTAACTTCAAAATAAAAAAATAAATAAATAAAATTAAAGAGATGAATATAATTTTAGAAAAGTTTGGTATGGTAGATCTCTGAAGAAAATTGAATGAGCATAAAAAGTACACTATTTTTTTCTCACAACAATATATCATATCTACATGAAAATTTACCATAAACAAGGACAGTGAAACCTCACAATTCCATTCTGAAAGAAAGAAGTAATAAATCCATCCCTTCAGATCAAGATGCAATAAAAATTATATGTAATAAATGGTCAGGGCCAAAGAGAAATTTAAATTATTTGGAAACTAAATAATATAATCCTACAGAATGAATGGGTCAAACAACAAATCATAGAAATAATTGATAATTTCATTCAAGAGAATAACAATAATGAGACAATATTCAAAAACTTATGGGATACAGAGAAAGTTGTTCTTAGATGAAGTTTTATATCTCTCAATGTTTACATGAATAAAATAGAGAAAAAGGAGGTCAATCAATGAACTGGAAATGCAACTGGAAAAACTAGAAAAATCAGAAAGCACAGTTCCTCAAATAAATACCAAATTAGAAATAATGTAAGCTAAAGGAAAGATTAATAAAATTGAAATTAAGAAAACCATTGAACAAAAAAGTAAAACTATGATCTGGATTTATGAAAAACCCAATAAAATATACCTATGGTTAATTTAATTTAAAAAAAGGAGAAAACCAAATTACATCAAAAGAAATAGGTTGAATTCACCTCCAATGAAGAGGATATTAAAACAATAATTAGAAAGGATTTTGCACAATTATATGCTCATAAACTTGACAATCTTAGTTCAATTGTTATTGACAAAAACATAAATTGCCCAGATCAATGGAAGAGGAAATAAAATATTTTAACACCTGATCACACAAAAAGAAATTGAAGAAGTCATCAAAGAAATTCCTAGGGAAAATATTTCAGGGCCATATGGATCTACAAGTAAATTTTATCAGGCATTTAAAGAATAATTAATTCCATTACTATATAGACTTTTTGGGGTACATTGGTAAAGGAGTCCTAAGAAATTCATTTAATGATATAAATATCTTGTTGATACTAAACTGAAAAGAGTCAAAATAGAGAAAGAACATTATAGACCAATTGCCCTAATGAATATAGATGTAAAAATTTTAAGTAAAATGTTAGCAAAAAGATTAAAGCAATTTATTATGAAAACAAAACCCTTTGAGAAAGTAAGATTTATGCCAGGAATGTAGGGTTTATTCAATATTAAGAAAACTATCAGTAGAATTGACCATATCAAGAACAAAACTAACATAAACTATTTGTTTATCTATAATGGTAAGGGAATGTGAATATCTTACCTGCCCCTTAATGGACCTCACTTGGAACCCAATGAGAAGACCTTGATTAGGGGAGGCTTGTTTTCCATCAAGAACCACACCTTTTGTTACTTTTAATTAGGCAGTGTGTCATGAATGTTGTGATGTTCTCTCACCCTGAGGTGAAATTTTGCTTTGAGGCTCACTTATGGGAAGAGTTGTATGATTTGATCAGATGAGACTCACAATTTTGAAAAGCCATATGTTGGTGTTTCTCTTTCTGGCAACTAGCAATGTAAGTCTGTAACAGTCAAACACCTCGAAGTTTTGTCGGTTGTGCTGTTGAATTGGGTTATTTTCTCTGTCTGTATTTTTTGCCTATATGTATTTTCTCTGAAATTCATGGGGCTTACTTTTTCCCCTTAATTAGGTGAAAGATATATATGTTTGATTAAAGTAAAATTGCTAAGCCTTTTTGAACTGCTTTCTTTTAGAAAAGCAGATCACATAACCTGTGCTTGCAGCCATACAGGGCATGCTAGGATGCTTACTGTTACATTATCTCAATAGATGCATAAAAAGCATTAGGTAAATTAAAATACCCATTAAATTAATAAACAATAGAGGTCATAGGAATAAATGGAGTCTTCCTTTAAAATGATAACTAGTATCTGCCTAAAACCATGAGCAAGCTTTTTTGCGATGGGGATAAGTTAGGTGCATTTTTAATAAGATTGGTGGTGAAACAGGAATGTTCATTATCACCACTGTTATTCCCTGTGGTTCTAGAAACATTCAATTTAACAATAAGAGAAGAAAAAGTAATTGAAGGAACTAGAATAGGCAAAGAAGAAACTAAGTTATGTCTCTGTGGAGATGATATAATGATATACTTAGAGAATTCTAGAAAATAAAGTAAAAACTATTTGAAATAATAAGCACCTTGAACAAAGTTGTAGGACATAAAATAAACCCACAGCAATCATCAACATTTCTATAAATCACTAATAAATCCAACAGCAAGAGATTTAAATTCCCTTTAATTTACTGTAGACATTATACAATATTTAAGAGTCTACCTGCCAGAACAAACACAGCAACTAAATATATAAACACAATTGTATATATTTTTACACACAAATAAAGTCAGATGTAAATAATCATAAAAAATCAGTTGCTCATGGATAGGCTGTGTTAATGTAATAAAAAAGAATTCTTCCTAAAAGAATTTGATTATTCAGTGCCATAACAATCAAACTACCAAAAATCATTTTATGGAGCTAGAAATAAATGACAAAAATTATTTAAAAGAACAAAAGATTCAGAACATCAAAAGAATTTATGAAAAGCAATGCTAGGGAAGGTGGGGTAGCCATATCAAATCTTAAAATATGTTATAAAGCAACAATCAAAAAACTACTTTGTAATGGCTAAAAAAAGGGAGGAGTAGATTAGTGGAACACGTTAGGTATACAAGGCACAGTCAATGAATGTAGTTATCTATTGTTTGATAAAACCAAAGACACTTATTTTTTTTCTAATTGAAATTTAGATGTGTGTTGTGGTATATTTTGAATATATGTTCAATATACCTTTCAGATATCATTTGGGTTGGAAATGGGTGACTATTCAAACTTTTTAGAAAATTTCTATATTGAGAATGAAAAGAGAAGTCCTGAAACAGTTCCCTTGATTTTCCATGTTTGGTAGCTTCTTAGTAGGATATAGAGTTATTCTGAAATGAGTTCCATAGTAACAAAAGGAAAAGAATTGACAGTACTATGGATATTGGTAAAAAAAAAAAAATGAGATCAACCAATGTCAAAGAAAGACGGAAAGATTTGTTTTAGTCATATTGAGTCTAATCAGAAAGAAATGAACCTCAGGGATCTGATCTATATCAAGGTCTTAAATACAGAGTGAATATTATACTCAATCTTTTATGCAGGGAACTGGTTTAAAGAATAGGATTACTGATTTAGCAGTCTCCGACACTAGTTTGTGTTCATAAGCATGATGTCTTTGAGGTTGTAGATTGTAAACACATTACTAGTTATATCTCACCAATCCTGATGGATAAGTTAGAATTTCACACAGAAGTAAAGAGCCTATTAAAATCATTTCACTTCCGTGTCCTGTATAACAGAAACAATCTATGGTCAATCTATTTATCTTCAATTATCTTTCATGTTTTATTTCAGGTGTTGTTTCTGCTTTGAAGATTTCTCCAATTATGTTTGACAATATTGATCTGTAACTATGTAGGCATTTTCTTGCCCTGGGTCTCTCTCATCATTATTTCCACAATAAAGGTTATTCTTCTTTGCATTTTTATTAACATTATAAAATACATGTATCATATCTTCCTAAACATTTTTTTTACATTCCTTACTTTCACATGGCTTTCATTTCTAAATATGGATATAGTTTCTAGTACCATGTTATATAACACCCTATCTTGTTGGAAATGCATCTAGCATTTTCCAATTACATATAATGTTCCAGATGGTTTTAGGTAGATGCTACTTATCATTTTAGGGAAGGTTCCATTTATTCCTGTGCTCTCTAGTGTTTTAATAGGAAAGGTTGTTGGAAGAACTATGGTGTCTGAATGCAGAGTGAAGCAGACTGTTTACTCGTTTGTTTTGTTTCTTCTTTCTCATAGTATTTCCATTTCATTCTAATTCTCCCATACAGTATGACTCCTCTGAAAATATGTTTAATAGCAATGTATATGTACAGCATACATCTGATTGCATGCAGTCTTGGAGAGGGGGGGAAGAAGGAATGGGGAGAAAATTAAAAATGTATGGAAGTGAATGTTGAAAACTAAAAATAAATTAATTAACTTAAAAAGGGAAATTAAAAAAATTATGTATCTCTTCTTTTTAGTATCTCATGATTATATTCATATAGCACTAATAAAAGAAAAGAGCATTTTTTTCCATTTTGGGGGGGAGGGGTTTCTTTATTAATTTGTTAATTTACTTTTTGTTTACAAGACTCAATTCCGTAATTCCTTGAGTTTCAAATCTTCTCTCCCTCCTTCCTCCCCCACCCCATGATGGCATACAAACAAGTAAAGGATCTGCAAGTACTTTCACATTAGACATTAATGAGGTTATAAACATGGATTGTAATCAGACGGAATGAAAAATGGTAAAGTGGAGACAAAACCAAAAAGAAAAATATCAGGTGTTTTGCTTAAATCTGGATTCAAACTCAGTTTTTTTCTAATTCTTTCTCTGGATGTAGACATCTCTCTCCATCATGAGTCTTTTGGGATTGACTTATATCACTGCATTGCTGAAAAGAGTACTGTCTATCTGAGTTGGTCATCACACATACATTGTGTCTGTTATTGTGTACAATTTTCTCCTGATTCTATTCTTCTCCCTCAGCATCAGTTTGTATAAGCCTCTCCAGGTAAATATGAAGTCCATTTGCTGAGAGGGGAATTTTTTTCTAATTTTTTTTTCCTTCAGGGTCAGTCAGCCCTGGCCATTGTGCTTACATAGCATTTAATTTCACTTTATAGTTCCTGTTGTTTTTTGTTTCATCTACATTGTTTCTATTGTTTTAATATAGCCAACAGTTTTTTTATTTTAATATTTTATATATCATTTAACATTGCTTTCATTTCAAATTATATATCTTTTTTCTCTTATCTAGTGAATCATTTCTCATGAAAAAATTCAACAGATAGAAGCAAAAGCATTTATTATGACTGCATAATATTCTTATTTCAGTTGATTTTGCTTCTCTTTTATGAATGTTTTCCCATGCAACTCTGTTTATTCTCATATCCCTTCATTCATACATCACAATATTTTCCATTGAATTAATGTTATTAAATATGCCAAGCCATTCCTTTTTTTTATTTTTCACTTACTTTGATTATCCTTCTGTTCTATCAAAAAAATCTTGCATAAATATTGGTATATATGGTGGGGGAGTGTCTTTCTCTCTTTTAATTGACCATCTCCTTTTTAACATTAAGAAAGAAAGGCTGACAGTTAAGTGCTTTTTTTGGATTTAAAATTTAGCAAAGCTAATAGTGAGAATTTGAAAATTGTTCCTTTGAATCCTAATCTAACACTTTTATAACTGTGGTGTATAGTAATTACACACACACACATACATACACATGTATGTGTGTACATCTATATCTATATATCTATATATATATATATATATCCAGACATATACACACATATATATATATATATATATCCTGTGTACATACACATATATGTAATCACAAATTCCTGGTTTGCTTAAAATGGAGGCACCCTTAAGTGGTTTATGTAGGATTTCTAGATCACCTAATATGTTAAAGTCTTTACCCCTACTGTGTCGACGGGGGTTGCTTCCTTTGATTTTCTGCCTATATCTTTAAAATTGGTGAGACTAAGTAGTCTCTTTCTGCTACTTTTGTTTGAATACTTATATATTTCTTCCAGAGAGGAAAGTTCACAATACACGCATAGATCATGTATCATGAACTGAAGTTGTGAGAGGGGAAGTACATTGCTTCCCTTACTCCCTCCCTTAACCAAAACTACCCGTATTTTTTTTTTCTATCCTGTGATATTTTTCTCATTTTCAATTGCTGGAGGTGGTTCCATGGAATCACCTGTAGCCGTGTTAGTCTTGAGCCAGGATAACAGGAAGGATGCTACAGTCAGAAAAGCTATCATAGAAGTACCAAGAAGTCAGAAGGCCTAAAACTTGAGCTGCAAGGGATGGCTTTGCCTTAGAATTAAGACATATCTACAGGAACTAAGCAGGAAGAATAACTACTCAGCAGATCTGAATGACGCAAGAACTAAGTCTGAAAATGTTCGCAATTTTACACTCCCATGGTCATTCACTTCTACAAAGAAAGATGTGGGGGATATATTTTCAAAATCTTCTATGCAAAATATTCTTCTTTATAATTACACAGTATTCATGTTTTATTTCATTTTGTTCCTTATGTTTTCATAATTCTAAACATTTGCAGTATTATTTTGTGCAGTAAGTACTTTTTCAAATCTTGAAAAAAATTAAATGTATAATTTATAAAAAACATTTACAATTCATATGAAATTATAAAAAATCATGAATTGTTCTTTAAATATATTTTTTCATTATTCTGTCCAAATTACTAATTCTGATTTAATAAAATTTAAATTAATGTTTTTTTTTTTTCCTGGAAACTATTCTTTGTATACATTCATTTTAGCTCCATTTTATTTCTCATATATTTTCTCTGATCTCAAAGAGGACAAAAATGTCTAGTTTAATATAAAAGACATACCACTGAAAGATGAGAACTAAAAATTTTTGTTGATGAAGCTAAGTGGGTCTATTTTTGCAATGTATTTGAAATACTGAATTTGACACTAAAAATAGTTACATGCTTCAGGAGCACATGCCTGCCTACAAATATCTAATCCAATTTATTTTAGCCTGAGGCAAATATTTGCTTGGTCTAAAAAAATTATAAACCCCTCTCTCCCCACCTTCTTGGTTCATTCTCATAACCAAATAGACTGGCTGAGAATGGGGGTTTGGTCCTGCTGGCCATTTGTGAAACGAGTTACTGTGAACACTTGCAGTGAAATACATTACAAATTAGAAAAAAGTCTTAAAAAATCATGAATATGAGTTTGTAAGGAAAACTTAGTTAAAAGAAGCTTAAAATTGAAAAAGGAATAAATTAGTATTATAATTAGGTTGGTTTATTACCAGAGCAACAAGTGTAAAGTCTGCTATTGTGTAATATAAATCATAATAAAATGAAAATGTGTGACAACCTATCACAAATACATTAAATGGATGAAGTTTCTTTTCAACAGTGACAAGTCCTACTGAAACAGTTAACAGCCAAATAAACAGAAGAATATTGTGTCCTGGGTTCATCGTCTCACTTTTCCATTTACTGGCACTGGGACCTTGAGTACTAAACTGAATTTCAATTTCTTTTTTATAAAATGAAGGCAATGATATTTACCCTCTCTATTTCAAAGAATTGTAAAGTTCAAATGAGATAATTGATGAAATAGAACTTTTAAAAATATGATAACTAAATAAAGGAAATATTAATATTATGATTTAGCTATTAATTAATAATATTTTTAGTGAAAACAAAAAAAATTGCTAATAGCTCCTATAATTTTCACCTGTATTCAGGTCCCAGGAATTCCATAATTTCAATGATTACTGAAAGTTCCATTTGCAAGACAATTGTTATTGTTGTTGTTAATGTTATTATTATCATTGAAATTATTATCAAGATATTGAGGGAAACTGGTATGGTATGACCCTCTAATTTCTGCATTTATGATAGGAAGTATACAATTCTATTCTTAGTTGAGCCATTGTCAAAGTAGCTTTTCAAATCAAATTTGATTTTTTTTAATTTCCCAAAATTGGAATCAAATTGTAAATATTTTATTTAAATGTATTTCTTCTCAGATGAATAAGGATGCATCTCTAAATTTAAAAAAAGTCATCAAAATTATAATCATAAAGGAAACTGATATTCTTAGTTTGGATAGTCATTTCTTTATGTTTAGCTACCTTCCCTTGGGGTAGATCAGTGTGGAAGATTTTTTGGAGGTAGATACTACTCTTAAGCCTGTCATTAGCTATGA
Organism: Petaurus breviceps papuanus; assembly: GCF_028583685.1. NCBI lineage: Eukaryota > Metazoa > Chordata > Mammalia > Diprotodontia > Petauridae > Petaurus > Petaurus breviceps. The sequence continues at coordinate 4,232,035 of NW_027186315.1, read as the reverse complement.
ATTTTGGTCATTTAATTTTGAAGCATTTAGAAACATTGCTTTGGGGGCACCCGCTCCCTCCTACTCCATTTTGTCTAAAAAAATGACTCTAAACAAACATTGGAGCTACAGAAACTACAAAATGATACAGAGAAGCTAACCTCCCACTGAAGAGAGTTCAGCAGGCCAGCAGGAAGTCACTAGCACAGTGCTCTGGGAGCCCACACAGCCGTGTATGGGCCTGAGGTTTACCCTCAGGGTGGCCACAACCACCTGCTGGATGGAGGGACTTCATATCACTAGGTACTGTGCTGGTTTCCAGAATTATCAACCCATAGATGTTAAGGAGAAAGTCAGAGGTCAGTGCAATGTAGACTTTGAGACTTGGAAGTTTGGGAGTGTGGTCAGGCCTTTGCCCACAGGGTGAGAAGCAGCTGAAGTATGGTGGCCATCCAGCCACTACCATGTGGCTGCTTCAGAGATACTGGTCTGCAGATTTTAGAGTGAACAAGAGACCAATCTGAAGGGTAATAGTTCTTGCTTTAACCAGCTAGGATCTGGATCACTGTCTAGGGTTGAGTTCCTGGGGTGCATGACAACTGTGCCAAAGCATGTGGAGGATTCAGAGAGGGCAGCAATTGGGACAAAGTTACCCCCTCTGGTAGCAGAGTTCAACCAGGGCAAAAAGCTCAAAAGTCAAGTAATTGAGTGGCAACATGAGCAAGCAAAGGAAGCAAGGCAAGCACAGTGGTCTGACTTTGGATTCCTTTTATGGTGACAAAAAGGATTGGGGCATGGAACAGGTGGAAGATATCAAAGTCAGACTTTTGCACCAAAAGTTTCCATCAAAAGATCTAGGTCCTTACAGGCCATAGAGGAGCTAAAGAATGATATCAAAAACCAAAGAGTAGAGGAGGAAAAATTGGGAAAAGAAATGAGAATAATGCAAGAAAATTATGAAATGAAAATCAGCAACTGTCATAGTAATGGAATATAAAGATGCCCCTGTATTAGCTTGGTTTTCAAATTGATTGTGTTAAAATCCAGAGCTTGTTAATCCCACCTGTGGGATGGACTTGTTGACTTGTAAAGAAAGACATAAAGTGGGAGGAGCTGGTGATGTAGATTTGGAGAGAAAAGAGAGAGCCAGAAGAACTTTTTGGAAGCAGCACCCTTGTGGAGGCAGAGAGAGACTGACAGGATTAATGAGGGCCACTTTGAATTGCCCTGGACTTTTGGGACCTGCCCCCAGAGCTGCCAAGGACTGAGGAGACATGGCTGTTTTGCTGGTACTTTGTCTGTCTGTTTTGATGTTGTTTTGCCAGATTTGTCCACTGATGAAAGACAGTCCTGTTGTTGAAGTCCTGGAACCTGGCTGTTGGTTAAGAGCTACTGAGACTGTCCTGCAGACAGAGATTGAATACTGTCCACTGGTGAAGGACAGTGCTGTTGTTGCAGGGGTCTGAGAACCTTTCTGTTGGTTCAGAAGCCCTGAAGAAGGATTTTCTTGTTGTATGTTTACAGAAATCCTGGGAGAAGGTTTTGCTAATGTTTTCAGGGGTCCTGGGACTGTTCTGCAGACAGAGGATGAATTAATGAAGAAACTAGCAATGTATCTTGTGGCCTTCCTAAGATTTGTCTCCCCAGGATCAAAGATTGCTGAGAACTTGCCTCCTGTCAAGATGAAGAAAAGACCTCCATTTGGGCATTAAGTGCTGTGCTTAAACTTGATGTAACTCTGGGGTAGATTCAATTGTGATCCAGGGGTGGGGAACTTTTGACCTTTTGTGTTCTATGGTTGAACAAATGAATGTACTTTATTATGTTTGGAAACTAATCTCCATTTGAGAAGAGGGGTTTTGTGATGGACTAAATGAATGTACAGCCTAGGGGTGGAGTAGTATTTACAACAGGGCCTCTGTAATTGATTGAATGAATGGAAGGTCCTAGGGTGGGGTAGTACTTGGAGATTATTTAATCACACTTAGCAAATTCTTTAATTTGAATGCTGTCATATTTTGATCTTCTCTGTTCTTGATTTGTCACTGAATAAAATGGAGAGTACCTATGCTGGTATTTTGAACCTTGGGAAGTTGCCTTTCCTTGGCATTACATTACAGCAACCTGAATGAAGATAAGAACACCTTAAGAAATAGACTAACTTGGGGGAAGCTAGGTGGTGCAGTGGGAAAGTGCCAACCCCAGAATCAGGAGGACCTGAGTTTGGCTCCTGCCTAAGACACTTGACATGCACACACACACACACACACACACACAATTGCTATGTAATCTGGGGCAAGTTGCTTAAACCCAATTGCCCTCCAAAACAACAACAACCAAAAACAGACTAACTCAAATGATAAAAGAGGACCAATAAGACAGTGAGGAGAAGAATGCCTTAAAAAGCCAAATTTTCCAGAAGGAAATAGAATCCCAAAAGCTTACTGAAAAGAATCATTTCTTCAGAATAAGATTGGAGCAACTGGAAGCTAGTGACTTTGTGAGAAACCAAGACACTATAAAACAGATCCAAAGAAATGAAAAAAATATAGAGGGCAATGTGAAATTTCTCATTGAAAAATCCAATGACCTGGAAAATATATCCAGGAGAGATAATTTAAAAATTATTGGAGTACCTGAAAGCCATGATAAAAAAAAAGAACCTAGAAATCATCATTAAAGAAATTATCTGGGGCAGAGTCAAGATGGCAGTGTAGAAACAGGAATTCAGTGGGGCTCTGGGTTCAACCTCCTTCAACTCATATAAAAGGTGACTCTGAAGAAACTGTAGAGATACAGAAACCACAAAATGACACAGAGCAGATAACTGCCCAATGATAACAGCCCTGCAGGCTGGCAGGAATGCACTAGCACAGCACTCTGGGAGCCGAACCCAGCCCTGCTTCAGCCTCATGTTTTAGCTTCAGAGCAGGCCTGATCAGCTGCCAGTTGGAGGGACTTCAGATCACGAGTAGTTGTGGTAGTTTTGAGAATTATCAACACATAGATGCTAAGGAAAAATTGAGAGGTCAGTTCAGTGTGGACTTTGGTATCCAGTAATTTGGGAGTGTGTTTGGTCTTTGCCCCTGGGGAAAAAGCAGTGGAGGCACAGTGGCCATGCAGCCAAAGGCACATGGCTGCTTTAGCTCCTGACTTGCAGATTGTAGGGGGACCCATAAACAGTCTGAGGGGTAATTGCTCTTGCTCTACCTTCTTGGTTGTGGATTGCAGTCTCTCTCTCTCTCTCTCTCTCTCTCTCTCTCTCTCTCTCTCTCTCT
>NW_027186315.1:4201416-4228768 GCF_028583685.1 Petaurus breviceps papuanus | reverse complement strand
TCTCTCTCTCTCTCTCTCTCTCTCTCTCTCTGTCTCTCTCTCTCTCTGCATATATATATATATACATAGATATGTACATATATAGGCATATGCATACACACATACACACACACACACATATATATATACTATCATTTATGTAATTTGACATGTTACTGGGAAATAAAATATACAGGCACTGGGGCATTGAGATCCATAGTGCCGTACTGGAAAGTCAGAGGGGGTATGGGAGAAGATATGGGAGGAATCAGATTGGAGGAAGGAATATCCACTGGAACCACTATTTTGGGGTTGTGGGTAGGGGAAAAATGGGGAGAAATTTTGCAACTCAAAATCTTGTGGAAATGATGTAAATTGGAAGCTAATAAAGAATTTGATTAAATAAAAAAATATCAAGGAAAATATTGCTGATGTTTTAGAACCAGGGGGCAAAATAGATCTTGAAAGAATCCACCAGGTGAAAAGCCGCCTGGGCCGGTGTGTGAGCCAGTCTGTCCTTATGCCCGCCGGGAGTCGCCCGTGAGGCCTCTTCAGCTGTTAGACCCGCCAGGATCACTCCTCGCCTCACCTTGCCTCATGCCCGCGCCCGCCTTGCAGCGACTCCCGGCCTGCTAAAGGCTGGCCGGGATGGGAGTGCAGGTGGAAACCATCTCCCCCAAAGACGGGCACACCTTCCCCAAGCACGGCCAGACCTACGTGGTGCACTACATGGGAATGCTTGAAGATGGGAAAAAGTTTGATTCCTCCCGTGACAGAAATAAGCCCTTAAATTTGTGATGGGGAAGCAAGAGGTGATTTGAGGCTGGGAAGAAGGAATTGCCCAGATGAGTGTGGGCCAGAGAGCAAAAATGACCATCTCTCCAGATTATGCTTATGGTTCCACTGGTCACCCAGGCATCATTCCACCAAATGCTACTCTCATCTTTGATGTGGAACTCATGAATTTGGAATGACAGAAATGGTTTCTTCCCCAAGCTCCCTGTTTCTTGAATTGGACACATGGAGGAGTCCAGAGCCTCAGCTTCAAGAAGAATGCACATGAATTGGTATGGAGCTTTTCCCTGATATTCCACTACATTCATTGTATAGACATATACCCTGATTGAATATGTTATCACTTGGCTTGGCTTCCAACTCTTCCTCCTTGTACATGTGTTGTTTCTAAACTATACATCATAAACCTCAACTTGTCAAGTCATTCATCTTTTTGTTTTGGGGTCTAGATTTCAATTGAAATCTTTTCGGTATAGATTTAAGATTAAGTGTATGATCAATCATTAACAGCACACAGATGGGTTAACCTTAGAATAGGAATTATTTGGACAGAGAAAATCTTTGTCCCTTTTAATATTTTTGGATGAAATTTATCTATTATGTATTATTATTTTTTTTTTGCTGCTGCTGTAAAGCCATAGCAGATCGAGGAACTATTGAGGGCTGACATATTCTCCATGTTGAATGATTTCCTTGGAGCATATCAGTTACCCTGTCCAAAATGAAGGTGGGGAAGGAGAAACTGCTTCAATCACCCAACGCTCCTTCCCCTCCCCCCTCCTAACCTGCCTTTTGAAAGCAGATATTTTCAATGCAGTGTTAGACACGCCACTTGGTGTCTTATCTACAGGACAACTCGGGTCAATATAAACCTACTTTGTTGATGCCTGACTTTTTTTTCCATCTTGTGGTTTTCTAATGTATTTGGAGGAATTTTTTAATCTCCAGTAGCCATCAAAGCTCCAAACTACCTAAATTCCAAGAACTTGAATTGATTGTTGAATTGAAGGTGCTATTTGTAGAAATTTTCAACACAATGAAAGCCCAAAAAACAAAACTGATGCTGGTCATCACAGCTTCAACATCTTCTGTTTTTGATGCTCAGCTCCCCTACTACTGCTACCCCCCCCTCCACCCCCACCTTCCTTCTATACCAATACCACCCCGTTTTTCTGTCCTGTGTAGTGATTTGGTAAGAGAACTTGCCACCACCCACTCTTCCTCCACCACATATGAGTTTCAAGTTTTATTATTGCAATAAAATGCTTTATGCTGGCTTTTCTCAAAAAAAAAAAAGAACCCACCAATCACCTACTAAAGAAGATTCAAAAAAGAAAATTACAAGGAATATTATATCCAGGTTCAGGAGTTCTCAGATCAAAGAGAAAATATTAGAAGCATACAGGAAGAAACAATTTGAATACTGTTGAAACACAATCAGTAAAACATAGAATCTAGCAGCTTCTACACTGAGATAAAGGGCTTGGAATGTATTCCAGAAGTCAAAGGAGCTGGGATCAAAACGAAGAATCAACTACACAGAAAAAAACTAAGTGTCATGTTCCAGGGGAAAATATGATCATTCAGTGGAATAGAGGACTTTCAAGGTTTCTTGACAAAAAAAAAAAAAAAACAGAGGCGAATAGAAAATTTCATATTTAGATTCAAGAAGTAAGAGAAGCATGAGAATGTAAACAGGGAAAAGAAATGATAAAGAACTTATTGGAGTTGAACTACTTACATTCCTCCATGGAAAAACTATATTTGAAACTTATGAACCTTTTCTCAGCATGATTGTAGCTGAAGGGAAGACACACATATTTATATACACATACATATATGTCTATGTAGGAGGGTATATGGACATCTGAATGCATATGTTGGTGTGTGTATATTGTGTACAGGTGTACACATAGAAGAGGCAAGGGAAAGCTGCTAAAATGGAGGGGAAAATTAGGAAGGTAGAAGGGAATGAGTCAACCTTAGTATAATTGAATTGGGCTTAGTGAGGGAGCGACATGCACACTAAATATGGTATCTCACCCTACAGGAGAGTAGGAAGGAAGGGGACAAAAGGGAGGATGATGGAAGGTAGGGAAAGCTGGAAGTGGAGAGAAGTTGGAAGCACCCACTTTTGAAAAGGGACAGTATAAAAGTAGAGAAAAAAATTAGTGGGGGGTGTAGGATGGAAGGAAATATGGTCAGTCTTTCACAAAGTATTCACTGTGAAAATGTTTTGCATAGCTATGCAATTGCAATATATATTGAATTGTTTATCTTCTCAGTAAGGGGGTGTGACATGGGAGGTTGGGAAATAATTTGGAATTCCAAGGTTTAAAATCAAATGTTTAACATATAAGTATATTATTATTATTATTATTATACATGTAACTGTGAAATAAGATAGAAAAGGACTGGGGCATAGAGATTTACCTTGCCCTACTGGAAAGTTGGAGGGGGGTGATGGGAGAAGATATGGGAGAGAGCAGATTGGGGCAAGAGATATTCAGTGCCATTGCTTTTTTGGAATGGTGGGTAGGGGAAAAATGGGGAGAAAACTTGTAACTCAAAATTTTGTGGAAATGAGTGATGTAAACCAGAAAAATAAAAAAAAAATAATAATTTTGAATCATTGAATTTAAACTTAGTGGCTAATAATTCTCATTTAGGATATGATTTACACAGTTTAGTATATCGGAATCCAGAGCACTTTCTATCCCTATGTTATGACTATGAGCAACTAAATAGACATTAGGAAACCCCTTTAACAATATTCTACACTACCTCCTTGCTCCCTTATTATCATAATCTTTAAACTATATTTAGAAGTTGTGGTGAAGTTAGAGTAGCAAGAGTAGCAAGGTCTCTATTGTATGTGTGAATGAATTCCTATTTTTTTTTTATTTTATTTTGGAGGGGGGAAGCTAGGGCAGTTGGGGTTAAGTGACTTGCCCAAGGTCACAAGTCTTGTTTTGTGTTGTGTCTGAGCCTGAATTTTAACTCACATCCTCCTGACTCCAGGGCCGGTGGAGTTCACAGTGCCACCTAGAAGCCCACTCTATCTCTTTTTTTTCAATCTCCCTGGCCCTTTTGTCCCTCTCTCCCATTGATGAGATTAATACATGTTAACTTTAAACATATATGAATCATGATTATACTAACATTTTCTTCCCTAGAATTTTTATGTGTCCAACCTTTCTAAAGGAATTTAACATCATAGATTAATAATTAGTAGTAAGAATATTATTGACACCACAATACACTGTGAGTAATTATAGTCAGTGACGTTTCTTAGTAGGTAATATTTATTTTTTAAATTTCACAATTTTTAATCTCAGTTCCAAATTCTCTATTACTCTTCCTCTCCCCTACCAATTGGGAAGGCAAGAAATGCAATATCCAAAATGCATATCGTTAAAACACAATACATTTCACATTAGTCATATTCTTGGGGGAGGGAGAGCAAAAATAAGTAAAGGGAGAAAAATTGTTGAATCCTCATTCTTATTCCAGCTGTTCTGTGTCTGGAGGTAGGTAACGTTTTTCATCATGGGTCGCTTTAGTTTGTGATTTGTCAGTTACTTCAGTAACAATCAGTTATTAAGTTTTCACTGTTGATTATATTTATACTATGACTTGAATTTATTTTATTTTTGTTACCATGAACATTGCACTCCTGATGCTTCCTACTTCACAGTGCATCAGGGCATATATGACTTTCTGTGACCATTCCCTTCATAATTTCTTACAAAATAATAGTATGTTATCACATGTGTGCTCCATAATTTGTTCAACCATCCCGAAATTGATGGGCACTTTCTTATTTCCAATTCTTTGCCATAACCAAAAGGACTATAATAAATGTTCTTCTATCTAGGGACCCTTTTTCCATTTTCTTCGATATCTTTGTGGTACATACCTAGTAGTGATATCAATGAATCAGAGTGTATGCACAGTTTTATATTCCTTTATGCATAGTTCTTGATTCTTCTCCAGAATGATTAGACTATTTTGCAGCTACACCAGCAGAACAATTTTTTTTCACATTTCTTCAACTTTTGTCATTTTCCTTTTCTATCATCTTAGCTAATCTGATAGGTAAGAGGTGATACCTCAGGGTTCTTTGATTAGAAATTTTAAAATATAATTACTGAAGTAACTGAAAATAAGAATGAACTGCAAATCATGATATAGGTTATAGTCCCATTTCTGCCACTCTTTACTATGGTGACATTCCACTATCTCACTGTAAAATGTTTCAAATTCAGATTTCATACTTCCTCTGATAGTCATCATTTATTTATTTTACTAATTTTGAGTTATAAAAAAGTAATAATTTTAAAATTGGTGGCATGGACCTTCAGTCTAAATCTGACCTCTGATAATACCTTTGTGAACTTTGAGAAGATATTAATATCTCTGGACCTGAATTTCCTCATTAATAAATGAGCAAATTGGATTAAATTACCTTAAAGACTCCTTCTGGGGCAGTTAGAGGGCCCAGTAGATAGAGTGTTGGGCCAGGAGTCAGGAAGAGTCATCTTTTGTACTTAGGACAAATCTGGCCTTAGACATGTAGTAACTGTTTAACCTTGGAGAAGTCACTTAAACCATTTTGCTTCAATTTTTTTCATCTTTAAAAAGAACTGGTGAAGAAAATGGCAAATTAATCCAGTATTTTGCCAAAAAAATCCCAAATCATTTGCCAAGTAATTAGACATGAACAAAGCAAATGAACAACAGTAATGAAGTAATTTTTCCAGCTTGAAATTTATTATAGAATGAAGTAAATATTTATTTCATTTCAAAAAGACTTGTGATGAGAAATCTCTGTGAATCAAGCACAAAGAAGCTTCATAATATAACAAGGGATCTGGTATTGCTGTAATTGAGATCTCTGGAGGAAGTAAATTCCAAGCAATTTCTCCATTTAAATTTTGTGAATCTGAAAGGAGTAACGAGTTTCTGTCTAATTCTTTAGAAATATGTCTGTGAATGTTCATTTGTAAGTCACAATGGTGAATAGCAAACCCTCCAGTGAAATATGAACTAGGCTTAATATAATGGTAAGATAAACATTACATTTACTATGAAAGATATTCCTTGAAAAGTCTTTACTATGTTTATATTTTTTTTAGATTTTTCATTTAAATTTATATTGAAGGCTCTTAAAATGTATTCATAATAAACAACCCAAATTTTACAATCACGATTATCATTATTAATAACATAATTCTTTCCATAGAAATCAAATTGACAGATTTTCATTGGGGGGTTACATATAATGTATGTTAAAGGCATTAGAGTATCTGCAGTTTCCATTCTTTGCCTAATATTGTCTACATAGAGAAATATTAGCTATTGACATCATTATTAACCTATTAGCTTCATCTTTTTAAAAAATAAATTATGATAATAGCTTGAACAAAAACTAATAAAAGAAAAGCCTCTATGTTACCATAAAAGTATGAAAATATACACACTCTAATGTATTTATCATAGGAATGGAGAGGGAAGGTTAAAAAAAAGACACTGGTAAAATTATGACAATAGAAACTATTGATCACCTAAAAAACCTGAAAAACCCAATAATCCCCAAAACTTGTTAGCCTTGGAAAAAAAACAAGCTTAACATTAATCAGCTCCCATCTGAATTAATTGGAGGTATAAATCTTCTGGGTCATATGGTGGAAGGAGTTATTATCAAGAGACTGTAGAAAGCCTTGGGTTGGTTTTATATTCCAAAACAAATATATATTTGACCATATGCTTAAAATTGTGGTTCTTTCTTGGTTTTTATGAAGAGAAGAGCTGGATTGCCTATTATTTGTTAAATACTTTGACAGCACTGAGCTTTTCCTTCAGGATAGACCTGAATAAGGAACCATGGGATATTTCCCTACCCTTTTAATTCAGTCTGCAACAATTAAAAAGTATATAACTTTTCTTAAAGCTCTGACATATGTTTGTGTGTCTTCCATCTCTGTGATGCTCAAATAACATGAAGGACCAAGATGCACCTTGGGGGATTTTTTACCATATTCTTGGCTTCCAGTCAACCCTGATATTAGACACCTGGAAAAATCAATATGCTTATTTCTTAGTATATGGAGAGCAGCTTCCCATTTATAAATATGGAGTTCATGATATTAGAAAAGAAAAAAAAATGTCATAAAAAACTATGTACTTACTAGCCCATAATGGTGAATTAACAAATATTTATTGATCAAATGGCAATCTGATCTATCAAAAGGAGGGAAATCATATATGAATCAAAGTATGGAAAACAATTTAGACAAATAACTATCTTTATATTTTCAATCACAGTCCAAAATCAAATGATTTTTCTGTTGAAATTTCCTTCCTTAGGTTTTCTTCCTCTTTTTATCAGGAGCCAAACCTAGTGCTTGAAGGGAGACGTGAAGGGATGTAACAGTGTTAGGTTCTGTCTCTTTTTATTCTTGTCAATCTTAAAATGTCTATAATTCACCAGTTTTTCAACTAAATCTAACCAATCTTAAAATAAACAAAATCTTTGTTATCACATACCTAGTGCAAGATAAGAATTTTTCCCTCAAAAAAAAATAAAAGAAAAGGATATGACTCTGCAAATACCAATACAACACAAAGAGCACTTATAATATGCCTATGAGCAAGGCATTTTAGGAGGCAGAGGTAGATATTAAATAAACAACTACAAAAACAGTGACAATATTTCCTCAGTTAACAATACAATAGAGAAACTTGCCAACAAATTAATGTATATGGGATGTTAGAAGAAGAGGGAGCAAGAAATCTATTTTCTTTCCTCTTGTTTCCCTTCTCCCTCCCTTACAATTCTGTTTCTTCCCTAATTTTAACAGCACCATCCAGCATCATGCAGACATGTTACTTTCTCTCCTTCATGCAAATATTTTTTTAAAAAGCACCACACTCACTAAAATTTAGAAAGAATAAGGGATAACACGACTTCGTTATTAAAATTAAGACAGTGTATTTGCTAATTTCTTAAAGGTTTAATTTTTTTTTGGAATTGTATCTAGTTAAAATGGACACTTAATGATACTAGCATCAGCATATTATTAAAAGACATATTTCCAATGATGGACAACTATGTAGGTTCTTAAATTTTACAGTTTTACATTTCTTTTACATTTTTCTACACACTTATTAATATTAAAAACGAATCTTATTTAAAATGTTTTTTCTTGTACATTTTCCTTAACAGCTCTTGTGGGTAGGAGGTCATTTAAGGCAGGATCCTAAATAGTTTCCAAGAGCATTATACAACATGAAGTAATAGAAGCTCACACAAAGGCCATTAGATGAAAAGGAACTTCCTAATCATATCTTAGGTAAAGTAAGAGAATTAATTAAATCATGCTTATAAGAACACATGGCTGAGTGGCTAGGTGGTGCAGTGAATAGAGTACTAGCACTTGAGTCAGCAGGACCTGAGTTCAAAATCCAGCCTTAGACACTTAACACAAAAACTAGCTGTGTGACCTTGGCAATAACTTAACCCCAATTGCCCTCCAAAAAAAAAAGTGTTGGGGTGGCCCGGTAGCACAGTGAGTAAGAGCACTGGCTCCAGTGTCGGGATGACCTGGAGATCGAATCCTGGGCTCAGATACTCAGCACCACACCCAGAAATAATTGGCCGTGTAACTTTGAGCAAGTTGCTTAACCCTGATTGCTTAAAAAAAAAACATGGCTAAAAACATCAATCAATTATAATTTGATTTTGATGACAATGATGCTTAAAAAAATACAATATAAAAAAAAAAAACAAATGAAAAGGTCTTAAAAATCATTAAGGAAAAGTAAGCACATCAGTTTCTTTAAAACAAAGCAACATTTTTTTGTGATGCTCATACCACTTAATCTTAGCATTTTAACTAAATCTAGAAATATGAATTTAAATTTCCTAAAATATGTCATCAATATCTTATTTATGAGAGCCAAGATGATGGAGAGAAGCCAGGATATTGCCTGAGCTCTCCCTAGTTTCCCTTGGTAACAATGTTAAATAAAGCTTCTTAACAAATTCTGAAATGAGAGAGCTCACAAAAGGACAGAGTGAAACAATTTTCTAGCTTAAGATAACTCACAAGGACTTTAGGAAAGAAATGTTTCACTTGTGTTAAAGAGGTTCTAATCTCAGTGCATTCAATGTCTGAGCAAGCCAAGATGGGCAATTGCTTTTAACAACAGCATTGAACAGTATTTGAGGCCAATTCATCCTGGTTCAGCCAGTCACCAATGGTGGCTGCATCCCCAACACAGGAAGAAAATTACAAGCCACAGAATCTGAGCCCAACAGATGCAATTAAACCTGACCACCCCCAATTCAGTGGACAAGGTGCAAGTACCTGAGGCCCCAGCATGAAAAGCCAGTGAGTAGACCAAAGGCCCTCAACATAAGAAAATGGGGATAGTGTCCTCTGTGCCCAGGAGAACAGGTATACTTTAGAACTCATGAAATAATGTGAAAAAATGATAAGAAACAGAAGAAAACCTTGGCCATAGAAGGCTACTATGATGGGATGATCAAAATATAAAGTCACAAGAGAACAACATCAAAATACCTATATGTGAAGCCTTAAAAAGGGAACATGAATTAACCTCAAGCCCCAGATGTCCTCTGTAAAGAGCCAAAAAGAATCTTAAAATTCAAATAAGAGGAAGAAGAAGAAAAATAAGCAAAAGAAATGAGTGGTATACAGGAAAAATATGGGGGGAAAGAATAAACTGCTTGGAAAAGGAATGACTAAAATTGACTGAAGAAAACAACTTCTAAAAAATAGAATTACCAAATAAGAATACATCTGTTCAAGAAAACAATTACTTTAAATGTATATTTGGTGAAATGGAAAAGGAAGTTCAAAATTTAATTGAAGAAATCAGAAATTGGATATGTGAAAGCTATTACTGCTGTGAGACATCAAGAATCAATCAAACAAAATCAAATAATGAAAAAATAAAAGAAAATATAAAATACTTCATTGGAACAATATTTTTTAAAATATTTGTACTGACAGCTGAAAGAGAGAGAGAGAGAGAGAGAGAGAGAGAGAGAGAGAGAGAGAGAGAGAGAGAGAGAGAGAGAGAGAAAAGAAAGGATAGCTTTCAAGAAATTTTCAAGGTAAACTTCCCTGACTCCCTAGAGCTAGAGGGGGAAATAGTCATTCAACAAATTTGCTGATCACCTCCTGAAAGAGATCCCAAATTGAAAACTCCAAGACATACTGTAGAGAGATGCCAGAATTATGAATTCAATAAGAAAATATTGTAAGCAGTCAGAAAGAAGCACTTGACATACGACAGAGTCATGATCAGGGTTACACATTACTCATCAGCTTCCACATGAAATGATATTAGGGCTTAGAATATGATTTTCCAGAAGGAAAAGGAGCTTGGGTTAAAACCAAGAATCAACTACCCAGCAAAAATGAGTATAATGTTTCAGGTTGCAATGAATCATATGGAGATTCAATGAAATAGAGAGTCTTCAATCTTTCCTGAAAAAATGACCAAGGCTGAATAGAAGATCTGATATCCAAATACAAGACTAAAGTTAAGCATACAAATGTAAATATAAAGAAATAAAAAAGCATGTTATTCAATAATATTTAACCTGTTTTCCTTACGTAGAAACAAGATACCTGTAACTCTTGAGAACTGATTCTCTATTAGGGCAATTAAAAGGAGTACACACTGATAGTAGGCATAGGCACAAGTTGACTTTGATGTGATGATATAAAAAAGGGGGTGAAAAAGGACTATACAGGAGAAGAGGAAAGATAGAGGCAGAATAGAGTAAGTCATATCACATTATATGTACAAAAGAACTATTAAAGTATTAGGAAGGAAGGGGGGAGCTTTACATTGTTTTATTCTTCCTCTCAGGATTAGGCTCAAATAGGAAATAGAATATAGACACATTTGGGTATATAAATTTATCTTAATATATAGGGAATTAAGACAGGCAAGAAGAAAGAAAAAAGGAAGGGAGTGCAGTATCTGGAGGGGAAAGGGGAAAGAAAATGGGGACTGATAAAAGGAAGGCAGATTGAGAGAAGTGGTTGGCAGAAGCAAAACTCTGGTGAGTAGAGACAGGGGGAAAGGGGAGATAAAAGTATAAATGGGGAGAAATAGTTTGGAGTGAAATACACAGTTACTAATCATAACTGTGAATGTCATTGGCATGAACACTCCCATAAAATGGAAGTGGCTAACAAAGTGAATTAAAACCAGTATCCTGCACTGTTATTTATAAGAAACACATTTAAAGCAGAGAGATAAACACAATATAAAAGGCTAAACTGGAATATATTATGCTTGAATTGAAGAAAAAAATAGCAATCATGACCTCAGGCAAAGTAAAAACAATAATCAATCTATTTATAAGAGATAAAGAAGGACATAGATATTGAAGAATAATTAAGTAGTACTAAATATTTATGCACCAAGTGGTGTAATATTCAAATTCTTAGAAGAGAAGTTAAGACAGTTACAGGAAGAAATGGGTAGCAAAACTCTACCACTGGGGGAACTCAACCTCCCCCCTTTCTGAACTATATCAATGTAACCACAAAATAAACAAGAAAGGAGATGAATTGAATTTTAGAAAAGTTAGATATAATGAGCCTCTGTAAAAAAAAAACAAACAACTGAATGGGGATAGAGAGGAATATACCTTTTTTGTCAGGGGACATGGCACCTACACAAAAATTGGTCATTTACTAAGGCATAAAAATATCATAATCAAATGTGGAAAGACATACATTAATTGAATACTCACAGTATCATGATGCAATAAAAATTATGTGTGATTAAAGACCAAGGAAAGATAAGCTGAAAATTAATAGGAATATTGAATTTCCAGTAGCCAAGACAGTACAATAAGCAATAAATCACTGTACCTCTCCCAGTCTCTTCCACAAACACCTGTAAAACCCCAGAAAAAGATCCTGGAGAATCGGAGTCAATGAATCCGTCTTTTGATCCAAGAGTCTTAGAAGATCAGCACCAACTTCTATAACACTTGGCTAAAAGGGGAGTGCAGTAAAAGAAAGGAACCATCTTAGTAAGGCAGTACAAAGCTCTACCAAAAAAGTCAGTGGGAAGTTCTGAACCCCAAAGTGGTAGAGCAGCAAATTCAAACACCAGGACACCCCTCCCCCTCATGTACTCACATAGCCAGGGGACCTTGCAAACTCCAGTTTAAAGAACTACCAAATGCTTCAGAACAACCCTGTGCAGGCAAGCTTCATTCAGCAGTGCAAACCCCCCATTCCATGTTTCAACCAATGGCAACTAAGCAGGCAGGTGTTGTACAGAAGCCAAACCAACCTGTGCTTCAGGCAGCCCTGGGTGGGGAAGATTCCTCCAGCTGTGGACTTCCTGGTACTTAAGCACAGCCCAAGGCAGGCAGACTTCCTCCAGCAGCAATCTTTCACATGCTTCAACACTGCACAGGGAGGGCAGGTGCCTTCAAACAACTGTACCCTACTCTCCCCTTGTGCTTCAGTTTAACCCTGGGGAAAAACAAAAATCTCCACCTGGCTTTAGCATATGAAAGACACTACCACTAGGACCCCACTTCAGCAGCAACTAAACTGCCAGACATCCATAGCCTCTAGAAGCAGCACCTGAGGTACCTAAGGAGAAACTGAAGCTCCACCTGAGACAACAAAGCTACTGATGTGGCCCCTAATATCAAGCACAAGAAGCTTGGGGTTGTCTTCTGGGCTCCAGCAGGAGAGCTGAACTTTAAAAGCCATTAAATAGGCAAATAAAAATGAGAAAAATATTAAAGAAAAATCACAGAGCATAGAAAATTACTGTGGTGACAGGGAAGATCAAAACGTAAACTAAAAAGAAGACATCATTGTCAATATTCCCACATCAGGAAGCTGAAGGAAATATGAACTGTTGTCAAATTCAAAAAGATTTCTTGGAAAAGCTAAAAAAGGATATTAAATGTCAAATAAGAGAAGTAGAAGAAAAATGGGAAGACAAATAAAAAGTATGGAAGAGAGAATGAACAACTTGAAAAAGGTCAAAAATTGATTGTAGAAAACAAGTCCTTAAAAAGTAAAACTGGACAAAACATAAAGGAGGTACAAAAGGTAACTGAAGAAAATAATTCCTTAAAAATTAGAATTGGGTAAGTGGAAGCTATTGACACCATGAGCCATCTAGAATCAGTCAAACAAAATCAAAAGAATAAAAAAAATAGGAAAAATGTAAAATAACTCATTGATCAAACAACTGACACAGAAAATAAATCCAGGAGAGAAAATATAAGAATTATTGGTCTACCTGAAAGGCATGATAAATAAAAAGCATCTTGACAGAATCTTTCAAGAAATTTCTGTGAAAACTCCTCTAATTTCCCAGAAACAGAGGCTAAAATATTCACTGAAAAAATTCACTGATCAACTTCTACAAGACATACCAAAATTAAAATTCTAAGCAATACTGTAGTCTAACTCCAGATCTATCAAGTCAAGGAGAAAATACTACAAGCAGTCAGAAAGAAACAATTTTAAATATTGTGGAGCCATATTCAGGATTATATAGGACTCAGCAGCTTCTATATTAAAGGACTGCAGGGTATTATATTCAGGAAGAAAAAGGAGCTTAGATTACCACCAAAATCAACTGTCCAGCAAAAGAGAGTATAATCCTTTAGGAGAAAAGGTGAACATTCAATGATACAGGGGACTTTCAAAAATTCCTGATTAAAAAAAGAAACTGAACTGAAGAGAAAAAAATGATTTTTAAAATTCAGGACTCAAGGAAAACATTAAAAGTTAAGCAGGAAAGAAAAAAAAAAGAAAGATTTTATTCTCTAAGGTTGTACTATTTACATTCCGACATGGGAAGATGCCACTTGTAAGTCATGAGAACTGTGCTTTTATTAAAGCATTTATAAGGAATATACATGAACAGAGGATATGGGAATTAGTTAATTAAATGTGCTAAATTAAACAAAAGGATTGTACTATAACAGGAAAGGGAAAGACAGAATATGCTAAATTATATCACAAGAAGAGGAAGAAAGATGTTACAGAGAGGGAAAAAAAGTAAGGGGGGAGGCAAGCATTTCTTGAATCTTACTATCATCAGATTTAATTCAAAGGGGGAATTTGCCTTTCAGTGGGTACTAGAAAAATATCACACTCTATAGGGAAACAGAAAGGTAAAAGGAAAAGAAAAAGGAGGAGTGGATAAAATTCAGGAAATAATGGAGGGAAGAATAAATAAAGGATAGTGGAAAGAAAAGGGAAGGGAGCTATTTGATAAGATGGTAAATTAAGAGAGGTGGTGATCAGAAGCAAAGCACTGATGAAGAGGGAAAGGGATAAAGGAAAGAGAAAAATAAAATGGGGGGCTGATAGGAGGGAAATAGACACTAATCATAACGTTGAACATGAATGTGATGAATTCTCTCATAAAATGGAAGCAGATAGGAGAGTGGAATAAAAACCATTACCTTTCATAAGTATTTTTTTTGTTTTGCTGCTGTTGTTGTTTTTAAGCACATTTGAACAGAGATACACACAGAGTAAAGGCAAAAAGAGGGAGCAGAGTATTTTATGCATCAGCCAAAGCAAAAAAAAAAAAAAAAAAAAAAAAAAAAAAAAAAAAAAAGGGGGAGCAGAGTATTTTATGCATCAGACAAAAAAAAAAAAAAAAAAAAGAAAGAAAAAACAAAAAAAAAACAGGGGTAGGAATGCTGATCCTACAAAAAGTAAAAGCAAAAACACATGTAATTAAAAGAGGCAAAGAAGGAAGCTATAACCTGCTAAAAGGTACCATAGACAATGATGTAATACCATTGCTAAACATATATGTACCAAGTGGTGTAGTATCAAAATTCTTAGAGGAGAACTAAATTAATTATGGGGAGAAATAGAGAGAAAAACTATAATAGTGAGGGAATTCAACATCCCCTTCTCAGAATAAGATAAGACACACATTTTTATTGTTAAGGAACTGTTTTTTTTTCATTGTAATGCTTTTATTCTCCAGTTTTGCTTTTGATTTAAAAAATAATTACTTTATCTTCTATCTCTTTAATTTGTTTTTCAAAGTTCCTTTTGAGCTCATTTAAGAATGCTTTCTGTGTTTGATAGCAGTTCCCTGTTGAGGCTTCAGCTCTGGCTGTGGAGTCAACACTGTCTCCTTCTGAATTTGGTAACTCCCTCTCACAAAAGTAGGACTCCAGAGTCTTTGTCTTTGCAGTCTTCTTTTAACCCATTTTGAGACATGGCTCTAGTCAAGCCGTTTCTCTGTAGTTCCCAAGTCTTTACTGTTTAAAATTTTGCTTTGCATCAATAATTAGTATGTTTTCAGGATCAGAGATGGTTGTTGGAGCAGCTGGGGTTCACTCTGCCATCCTGGTCCCTGGAAGTCCAGATAGTGTTTTTTTTTTTTTTAATTTGCAGGCTGTGGGTTGACACTCCCAAGAATATTTGCTTCCCCTGCCAAGAGACCTGCATTTGAATCTTATCCAGCTCTGTCCATTCCCAGCCCTGAAGTGATAGGGCTGGCAATGGCCCCTGGGGTTGGTAAGTCAATTTGCTACCATGTTGATCAGGCCTCATCCAGGCCTCAGTGTACCCTGGCTTCTAGGCTTCTGCACTGACCCCTGTCATCTTCCAGGCCTCTGTGCAGACCCCTGGTAGAACAAGATAAATCTAACCACAAAATAAACAAGAAAAAAGTTGAGAATATGAAGAAAATTTTAGAAAAGTTAAATATGGCATACATCTGGGGAAAAATTAATGGGGATGTAAAGGAATATAACTTTTGCTCAGTGGCACATGACACCAACATAAAAGCTGATCATGTACCAGGACATAAAAACCTCACAATACAATACAGAATGAAAGAATTATTAAATGATTTTTTTCAGATCATAATGCATTAAAAATTACATGTAATAAAGGTCCATGGAATAATAGACTAAAATTAATTGGGAAAAAAATAGTCTGATAGTAATGAATAAGTTTGTTATGCAACAAATCATAGAAACAAACAATAACTTCATACAAGAGAAATGAAATAATGATAAAGTACACAAAAACTTATAGATTACATCCAAAGAAGCTATTAAAAATCCTAAATTAAATACCAATTTTGAAATTCTGAAAACCAAAGGAGAGATTTGAAGAAAATAATTTAAGAAAATGTTTGAACAAATAAATAAAATTGATCTGGTTTTAGGGGGGGAAACTATTAAGATAGATAAAACTTTTTAAAATTTGATTTAAAAAAAGATGGAAACCAAATTACCAGTATCAAAAATGAAAAGTGTGAATTTGCCCTCAATGAAGAGAAAATTAAAACAAAAATTTGAAGCTATTTTGTCCAATTATAATGCTAATAAATCTGATAGTCCAAGTGAAGTGGACAAATATTTGTAAAAAATGCAATTTGCCTAGATTAACAAAAGAGGTAATAAAATACTTAATTACACCATTAAAATAATCAGACACACCACCAAAGAAAACCCTTATATCAGTCATTTTAAGAAAAATTAATTCCAACATTGTATAAACTACTTTGGAAAATAAGCTAATAAGGGATGATAAACAATTCCTTTTATGACACTAATATGATGCTGATACCTAAACTGAGAAGAGCCAAAAGAGAGAAAGATAATTAGAGACCAATTTCCCTAAAGAATATAGATGCAAAAATTTTAAATAAAGTATTAACCAAGCGATTAGCAAAACTTGCCATGAGGAAAATGCAATATGACCAGGTGGGATTTATACCAGGAATGTAGAGTGGGTTTAATACTAGGAAAACTAGCAGTATCAATCATCACATCAATTAGAAAACAATAAAATCAAAGAAATATGTTTAACTCAATAGATACACACACAAAAAATGTCTTTGATAAAGTACAGGACATATTCCCATTACAAACATTGAACATGGGGCAGCTAGGAGGTGCAGTCAATAGAGCACTGGCCCTGTAGTCTGAAGGACCTCAGTTTAAATCCAGTCTCAGACACTTAACACAAAAACTAGCACTGTGACCTTCGGAAAGTCATTTAACCCTAATTGCCCTACCTTTGCCACTCCAAAAAGCTAATCAAAACAAAACAAAACAAAAAGCACTGGATAGCATAGGAATCCATGGACTATCCCTTAAAACATCATATGTAGTGGGGATAATATCTCCAACAATATCAAAGGTGAGTCAAGAATATACATTATTACCCATTATTCAATATTTTACTAGAAATGTTAGCTTTAGCAAAAAGAGAAAAAAAATTTGAAAGAAATATAATAGGCAATAAGAAAACTAGACCGCTCTTTGCAGATGATATGGTATTATATTTAGAGGTTCCTAGAGAATCAGTTTAAAATCTATTTGAAATAATAATTGAATTTAGCAAATTACAGGATATAAGATGAACCCATATATATCACTGACATTTCTATATATTACTAAGAAAATCCAGTAGCAAGAGATAGAAAGAGAAACTACATCAAAGTAAATGTAGACAATATAAAACATTTGGGAGTCTGCCTTCCATGACAAACTCAGGAACTGTATGAACGCAATTACAAAACACTTCTCACACAAATAAAGTCAGATCTAAATAGTTGGGAAAATATAAGTTGCACATGAGTTGGCTGAACTAATAAAATAAAAATGACAATTCTATCTAAAATAATTTATTATTTAGTATCATACTAATAAAACTATTTTATGTAGAATGATATGTTATTATCATTATATGATAATATGTGAATGATAAATAATGACAAATAATATTAAATGATAAACAATTTCCAAATTCATCTGTAGGAACAAAAGTTACAGAATATCAAGGGAATTAATGAAAAGAAATGTAAGGGAAGGTGACCTAGCTATACCATATCTCAAAATGTGTTATTAAGCAGAAATCATCAAAATGACTTTTTACTGGCTAAGTAATAGTGGTGGATCAGTGGGTACACAAAAATAGTAGTCATTGACTATGGTAATATATTGTTTGATTATGCTTAAAGACTCCAGATCCTGGGATAGAAACTCATTATTTTACCAAAAAATTCTGGGACAACTAGAAAACAGTATGGCAGAAATTTGGTACAGACAAACATCTTACACTGTGTACAAAAGAAAGGTTTAAAATGGGTACACAATTTAGACATAAAGGTGAAAACTATAAGCAAATTTAGAGTGGAATAGTCTACCAGTCTGATCTATAGGGTACAGATTATCATAGGTCTAAACAAGAGATAGTGAACATGATGAAATGTGAAATGTATAATTCTGATTAAGTTAAATTACAAAAAAAAATTTCACAAAGGCAATGCAGGCAAAGAGAAGTGAAAATTGCAAAACATTTTGTTTAACAGCAAGTGTCTCTGTTAAAGGCCTCATTTGTAAAACATACAGACAAATGATTCAAATCTCTAAGAATGGGAGGTATTTCCCAATTGGTAAATGGTCAGAGGATATAAACAGGTAATTTTCAAAATTTTTTATTTTGATGATATTAAAGATATGTATATATATATACATATGAAAAAATGCTCTAAATCATCATTGATCATATAAATTCAAATCAAAATAACATTAAGGTACCACATTCTACCTATCAGATAGGCTAACATGACAAAACAGGAAAATGATAGATGATGGAGAAGATGCTGGAAGTTGGGTACACTAATGCCATTGTCAATGGAATTGTTAACTGATCCAACCATTCTGGAGTACAATTTGGAGCTATGTCTAAATGGCCACAAAACTTTTCAAGACATTTTATCCAGAAATACCACTTCTACGTCTGTATCCCAAAGAGAACATAAAAAGGCAAAAGAGACTCAAATGTACACAAATATTTATAGCAGCCCTTTTATGTAACAAAGAATTGGAAATTGAAATAGGCCCATTGATTTGATAGTGCCTAAAGAAATTGTGGTATATAGATGTAATGGAATTCTATTGTTCTGTAAGAAATGATGAAGAGAAGGACTTCAGAAAAACCTGGAAAGACTAACATGAACTGATTCTGAGTAAAGTGAGCTGAACCAGGAGAACCTTGTACACAGTAAAAATAACATTTTGTGAAGACCTGCTTTGATATACTTAGCTCTTCTGAGCAACTCAAGTTATAGAAAAAATTCCAGAAGACTCATAATGGGAAATCCTATCCAAATCTCTGGAAAGATCTATGGAGACTTACTGCAAATAAAAATGTATTTTATTTTTTTTCTTTCTTATGATTTTTCTATTTTGTTCTTATACTTCTTTCACAGAATAACTAATGTGAAAATAGGTTCATCATTATTATACATTTAAAGTCTATATCAGATTGCATGCCATCTTGGGGAGGAGGGAGTGGAGGGAAGGAAGAAAATCCACAACTCAAAATCTTGTAACAGTGTATGTTGAAAAGTAAATATAAATATATAAATAAATAAAAACTAATTAGAATCTAAATGATCTCTTCCTAATGATAGGGTGAGTTAAACCATAAATCAATTAAACAATTCTTACATCAAAAGAGAATGACAGAATTAAGACATCTACTAAAACTTATGAGATGAAGCCAAAGTAGCTCTTAGGGAAAACTTTTTACATGTAAATACTTACATATGTGAAATAAAGTAATGAGGTATCAATGAATTATTCATACAACTAAAGTATATGTAATTCTTTTGAACCCTCAATTAAATACTGTGAAAATAGAATGACTGGTGTCTTCCCTAACCAACTTGATTTGATTCAGTTTCTTATCCAGAGTAGGCAAGATTTACCTGGGAATCAGAATCAGTCAATCAGGAGGCAGTCTCAGCATCCAATGATCTTGATATACCCAAAATCTTTTGTGAAGTTCTCTGAGTCAGAACAAAATTCTTTTACTATATTAGCAACGACAAGACCAGATTAAGTTTGCCCAGACATCATGAGTCAGGGTCACTTCCTTGCTTTTTGTCTCTATAATCTGTGCAGCCTAACATCAAAGCCAGTTCATTTTGAAATGTAGCTCAACATATCTGTTAGCTTAAGAGAAATAAAAGTATGGATACAATCTAATTCTGTTTATTTTTCTTAGACTGAAATCTGGAGACTGAAAGTGCCAAATTGGCAATTCTAAAAATCAAGATAGTTTAATAAAACTGGAAGAAAGAAAACTTTTGAACTAATAAACAAAACCAAGAACTGATTTCATGGAAAAAAAAAGACAATAAAAGGGGTGTCTTTAATTTTATTTATAAAATGAAATAAGAAAAAGAAATAACTGGCTTAAAAAAAGACAAAGATGAATTTACCACCAGTGAAGAATAAATTCAAGCAATAATTAGGAGGTATCTTGCCCAACCATATGATAATAAATATGAAAATTTAGTGAAATGGAGGAATATTTACAAAAATGTATGCTCATATTAACAAAAGAGGAAATAATATACTTAACCAAAATTTAGAAAAAGAAATTGAACAAGTCATCAATAAACTCCTTAAGGATAAATATCAAGAGCTAAATGGGTTTGCAAGCAATTTTTTCCCCAAATATTTAGAGAATAGTTAATTTGAATACTATTTAATTTATTTGGAAAAATAGATGAAGTAGGAGTTCTTCCAAATACCTTTTATGACCCAAATTTTCCACTGAAACCTAAACCAGGTAGAGATAAAACAGAGAATGAAACATATAGACTGATTTCCCTAATTAATTCTTAGGCAAAACAATTTCAATAAAATATTAGCAAAGAGATTTTAGCAATTCTTCATGAAAATAATACACTATTACAAGATGGAATTTAGACCAAGAATGTAGCCCTGGTTCAATATTAGGGAAGCTATCAACATAGGAGACCATATCAATAACAAATTTTTTAAAATCATGTGATTATCTCAATAGATGCAGAAAAAGCTTTTTTGGAAAAACACTAGAGAGCATAGGAATAAATGGAGTTTTCTTTAAAATGACAATAAATGACTTTGTAAAACATTATACACTGTAACAGCATGATTGTGAGATTACTAAACTTGGTAGACTTTGCTTTTGTCAGCAATACTGTGATGTAAAATGCTACCAAAAGACTCATGATGGAAATTGCTATCCAGATCCTGAGAAACAACTGTGGAGTCTGAACGCAAATATAAGCATAGTTTTTCTCCTTTTTTCTTGTCTTGTGTTTTTCTCTTTTCTTCTGATTCTTCTTTCCCAACATGACTAGTGTGGGAACATGTTTATTATGAGTGTTTGTGTTTAACCAATGTCAGATTGCATGCTGTCCTGGGGAGGGGGGAGGGGGAGAAGATTTAGAAATCAAAATCTTACAGAAGTGAATGTTGAAAACTCAAGACAAATAAATTAATTAAAAAAAATAAAATCAGGGCTCAACTTAAGGAGAAATATTCAAATATCTATGTATAAGAAGCTATATGTAGGATAAGTTGGAAAAAAATAAACAGAAGGGAGACATTTGATTTAAAAGTGATTTTAAAAGACTTTCTGTAGAAGGTGGCATTTTACCTGGGACTTGAAGGAAGCCAGGTCAGAAAAGGTATAGCATAACAGGTTCAGGACACATATTCAGGAAATGAAGTGTCTTAGTCAAGGAACAACAAAGGAGATATCAGAGGAAAAATCAGAGAAATCAGAGGGTATGGGCTTACCATTCAGAATCTAATAAAAGACCCCTGGAGAAGTGCCACCAAGAGGGATGAATCTGTTTCCCTTATTAAATAAGTAATTTATTTCTTCAATTATTAAATAACATTTATTTAAATTATTAAATAACAATAATAATATTAAATAACAGTTATTATCTCTATTGCACAAGTTTAAAACTAATCCCCCTATGCCTAGAATAAATTCTCTCCTCAACTTTTTCTTAGGAGCCCTTGTTGACTTGAAGGTACAGTTTGTATATTATTTACTAAAGGAAACCGTTCCTGTTCCTCTTAGTTGTTAGTTATCCCTCTCCTCACAAATGACCATGTGTAGACTGTATTTTCATGTGATATCTCCTTGTATTAGAATGTAAGTTCATCAAAGGCAGGGACTATTGTGTTTTTCAATATTCATAATGTCTTGTGACTAACAGGCATTTGATGAATACTCATTAAAATCAATTGCTTTTTAGATTGGAAAGGCATGTTATGGTGTATTGCACTGTAAATAAACATTAAGAAAAGTCAGGGCCATGGCTAGTAGCATCTACTAATGTTGACAAATGAGATCATGTCACATGCCACATAAAGTAATATTTTCAGCAAGATTTTAAAAAATGAAAACAGTAGAATAATTGGCAAATGTATCCTTTGGGTAACAATTGCAAGCAATATAAAACAGATTTGTAAATGTATATGAAGATAAAACAATACTGAAATGCATACTTAAATTTCAGGAGAGAAAAAGTTTTGAGTCTTAAACCCTAACAGTGATACAGGTATCACTAATTGTCACAGATGTTTAAAATATGAGTAAAATGATGCGAAGACATTTCCATGGGGGATTACATATTTTTTTAAAAGCAATCACAAGAAAAATTTCTTGTGTGATATATCATTTTAATAGAATTAAAGTGGATTAGTTACAAGTAAAGGGGAAAAAATGACAGTTCTTAATAATAATATCTCACTTAAAATTCCTCATTTCACATATTATTAAAAATGAAGTTTTGAAAATGTTATCAGTTGATTTGAACAGAAAGATGATGGGATATTTGGATGACAAGTAGTCATATTAGGGAAGGACTAAATGAAATGAAATTAAAAAAACTATAATTTATGCCACTATATCTGATTTTAAAATAAACAAAATTATTGAATGACTATCATATTTTCCATATTATGGAGAACACAGGCATACATGACATGGCCTATGAATTTGAGAAACCTATATTCTAGTTCAGTAAACAACATTTATGTAAATATAGTTATTAATAATGACACTATATCCCAAAATCAATAATTAAAGCAATTAGATATTAAATAATTAAAGATTTTTAACAATAAATGCCAAATTAATACTATACTGTAATTATAGATATTCAGAAGATGGAACAATCACCTACATAGTAGAGTATATGAGATTTGAATGAGGTCATTCAGAGGTAGTGTAATCCTAACCAATTTAGAGAGAATTTAAGGCTAGAAAAATAAAACACAACTTTCAAAGTTGTTAGGTTAAGACACGTAGATTAATGTGAGAAAAGAGCTAATTCATTAATAGGGTAAAAAAGTTTTTTTTGACACTGTGTTAATTAATTCATGGAGATTAATTTTAGAAAAGAGAATAGCTAATTAATTAATAGTGTAGAAAAAAAAAGTTTTTTTGCCCCTATGACACTAAGAAAGAATTAATTTAATGAAAAAGGAGATGAGAAGTAGATATAAAAAAATGATAACTCTCACCCCTTAGAAAATGACCCTAAAATTAACCTGTAAGAAATCTCTTTTTTTATTTTTTACTTAAATTTTATGTTTATTTTTTAGTTTACAACATTCATTTCCATGAGATTTTTAGTTACCAATTTTCTCCCCGTCTTTTCCCTACCCAACACTCCAGAAAAGTGAAACCTCTGCCAATCTGCTCTCTCCTATATCCTGCCCCATCCCCCTTCAAACTTTTTGCTTTTCTGCATTGGATTCTGAGGTTTTCATCCCCTAATACATGAATGATTTCTGTGTAGGTTCTGAGTACTTCTCAGAAAAATAAAAGGTATATTCCTTTCTATCACTAATAACTTTTCTAGAGAAATCTGTAATATCTAAGTCTTCTAAAATACTTTTAACCTTAACTTATTTCTTATTTATTTTGGGCTTAGATTTATCAAGTTCTGTGAGACAGAGGCTGACATCCCCACTAGTACAGTTTTGCTTTCTATTTCTTCCTATAACTCACTTAACTTCTTTTCTAAGAACTTGGATATTATACCATTTGCTGTATATATTTTCAGTATTGCAATTACTTCATAGTCATTTTAGCCTTTTATCAACACTTTCCTTTTTCCTCTCTTTTAATTGAATCTATTTTTTATTATCTTTGCCTGAGATCAAGATTGCTGCTGATTCATTTTTTTTTAATTTGGCTGAAGCCTAATGTATTTTGCTCATCTTTTACCTTTACTCTGTGTATCTTTCTGCTTCATATGTGTTTCTTATAATCAATATATCATAGGATTATTGTTTTTAATGAACTCTGCTATTCACTTTCTTTTTATGGCAGAGCTCATCCTATCCACATTCACAATAATAATTAACAACGGTGTTTCTCAATCTTATTTCTGCCCCATTTTTACTTTTCTCTCTCCTTTCCACCATTTCTAAAATTACCAGTGCTTTCTTTCTAACCACTGCCTCCCTCAATCCACCATCCCTTTTGGCAATCCCTCTCTCTTCTTTGGTCCTTTCTTCTCCTCTTTCCCTGTAGGGTAAGATAGATTTCTTAACCTTACTGAATGTCGATATTTTTTCTCTTTTTGACCCAGATCTGATAAGAGTAAGGTTCCAACAATGCTCGCCCCTCCCTTCTTTCACTCTAATGTCTTTTGCACGTCTTTCTGTGATATAATTTATACTACTCTGCCTCCTCCTTTCATCTTCTGACAATACACCCTTTTTCATATCCTAATTCTATGTCAAATCAAAGAAAACTTTTTCTATGCCCTCTTCTAACTTCTATGTATTCCCCTTCTAACTTCTAAGAAGGATAGAGTTATCAAGAGTTACATGCATCACCTTCCCATGTTGGGATGTAAAGAATTTAATTTTATTAATAAAATTTTTTTTCTTTGTTTTATACCCTTTAATACTTCTCCTGAATCTTATATTTGAAGATTTACTTTTCTCTTCAGTTCTGTTCTTTTCATCAGGAATGAGTAAAAGTCCACTATTTCATTGACTCTTCATCTCTTCCCTCGAAAAATTATACCTAGTTTGTCTGAGTAGTTGATCTTTATTTTACTGTTTTTAAATTTTTTTCTTTTTTGTTTCTTTCTTTTTTTAATGACAAAAATAACTTTATACTTGAGTGTTTTGAGTTAATATATGTAATATATATGTACATATATACACGTAAATAAATATACACATATGCATATACACATACACCTATAGCTATACCTATAATTTAAATATACATATATGCAGACATATATTTATATATGAATTCACCTAGTAATAGAGATATGATTCTGGAGCACTTAGGTGGCGCAGTAAGTAGAGTTCTGGCACTGGAGTCAGTAAGACCTGAGTTCAGATCCGGCCTCAGCCACTTAACACAGACAAACAAAAAACCTAGCCATGTGACCATGGAAAAGTTACTTAAAACCAATTGCCCTCCAAAAAGCAAAAGAAAAAAAAATAATGGTGATAATGATAAATGGCAATGTTGTATCTTAACAAAATTTCCTACTGGATCCTTATATAAACAAAACTTGGTCTACTACACACTCAAACAACTAATGCATTTAGTATTATAGTAAAATTAGCTATTTATTTCATTATTGTGGTTTAAGAGAACTGTGGGGTAATTTAAGATTCTCTGCAATATGACTCCCACCTACATTTCCTGCTTTATTTCATATTACTCCCTTGTCTATTTTTCATTCCAGTCAAGCTGATTTCCACTGTTCCCTGCACAAACATGTTTTATAGATTTACACACACACACACACACAAACACACATACATGTGTGTATGTGGGTGTAAGGTTCAGAGAGAAACAAATTGACTCAATTTTGTATCATTGGGGCGGAGCCAAGATGGTGGAGAAGAAGCATGACCTTCCCAGGGCTCCAGCTTCCACCTACCCCAATCCATGTAAAAAGGGGACTCTAAACAAACTTTGGAGCTGCAGAACCCACAAAATGACACAGAGAAGCTAACCTCCCGCTGAGGACAGCCTGGCAGGCCAACAGGAATCAGCCAGCCCAGATCTCTGGGAGCCGAACCCAGCGTAGAGGCTTTAGCCCCAGGGCGGGCCTGACCAGCTGCCTGCCAGAGGGACTCCAGATCAGCAGCAGCTGTGGCCCTTTCCAGATTTATCAAGTCATAGATGCAAAGGACAAGGTGAGAGGCCCGTGCAGTCTGGACTTTGGGACCCAGTAAGTGGGAGTGCCTGGCTTTTACCCCTGGGGCGAGAAATTGCTGAAATGCCAGCACAGCCAGCCAGCCCCACATGGCAGCTTCAGCTCCTGGCCTGCAGAGTGTAGGGGGACCAAGCACGAGTCTGAGGGGTAATCGCTCTTGCTTTAACCTGCTTGGATCTGGATTGTAGTCCAGGGTGGATGTCCTGGGGTGTGCGTCCAGCTTGCCAGAGTGGGTGGAGACTTCAGAGAAGACACCCATCTAATACCTCCAGCAGCTAAGAAAACCTCAGCATTTGGGACTAAAGCTCCCCTGTATGTTGACAGAGTCCTACTGTGGCAAAAAGCCCAAAAGTCAAATAATTGAGTGGCAAAATGAGCAGGCAAAGGAGACAAAGCAGACAGAAGATTTCAACATTACACTCCTATTTTCGGGACAAGAAGGAGCAAGGCATGGAACAGGAGGAAAACTGTGAAGTCAGAACTCCTGCACCAAAAGCTTTAAAGAAAAATATAAGCTGGTTACAGGCCATAGAGGACCTTAAGAAGCAGATAAAGGAAGTGGAGGAAAAATTGGGAAGAGAAATGAAAACAATGCAAGAAAATTATGTAATGAGAGTCAACAGCCTGACTGAAGAAAATAATACCTTAAAAAACAGACTGACTCAAATGGCAAAGGAGGCTCAAAAAGGCAATGACAAGAAGAATGCCTTAAAAAGTCGAATTTGCCAGATAGAAAAAGAATCTCAAAAGCTAAATGAGGAGAATCATTGCTTCAGAATTAGTTTGGAGCAAATGGAAGCTAATGACTTTATAAGAAATCAAGATGCTGTTAAACAGATCCAAACAAATGAAAGAATAGAAGGCAATGTGAAATATCTCATGGGAAAAACCACTGACCTGGAAAAGAGTTCCAGGAGTGATAATTTAAAAATTATTAGACTACCTGAAAGCCATGACCAAAGTAAGAACCTAGAAAGCATCCCCAGGAAGTTCTCAAAGAAAACTGCCCTGATGTTTTAGTACCAGAGGGAAAAATAGAGGTTGAAAGAATCCACCGATCACCTCCTGAAAAAGATTACAAAAAGAAAATTCCTAGGAATATTTTAGGCAGGTTCCAGAATTCCTAGATCAAGGAGAGAATATTACCACCCACCAGGAAGAAACAATTTGAATATAATGGAAAAACAATCAGGATAACCCAGGATATTTCAGCTTCTATAATGAGGGATCGAAGGGCTTGGAATGTGATATTCCAGAGGTCAAGGGAGCTGGGATTAAAACCAAGAGTCACCTACCCAGCAAAATTGAATATCATGTTTCAGGGGAAAATATGGTCATTCAGTGGAATAGAGGACATTCAAGCATTCTTGCTGAAACAACCAGAGTTGAATAGAAAATTTGACATTCAGATACAAGAAGCAAGAGAAGCATGAGAAGGTAAACAGGGAAAAGAAATCATAAGGAACTTATCAAAGTTGAACTAACAACATTC